>NC_142508.1:57711515-57863030 GCF_057876585.1 Rhinolophus sinicus | reverse complement strand
TTGCTGTTGTTTTAAGCTCCCCAGTTTGTGGTGATCGTTACAACAGCCGCAGGAAACTCATACACCTGGTTTCCCCAAGGAAGTTCCTGCTGTCTTTGTTGTCTAGCTCCAGTCTCAGAAGTCCCAGCAGCCTCCTGGCTTCACAGCTGTCCTCCCAGGGCAGAGGTCTCGTGGTCTTCATGCATTTATTCATAAGTGAATACTTACTGAGCACCTACGAGGGACAGGCTGGGCTGAGCATGGCAGCTGTAGGGATCTCTAAGACGCTCTCCTAAAGAAGCTCCCTATTTCCTTAGGAAGACACTCGAGTAAGTGGGTCCGTGTGGTAACTCTCCTCGCAACTGGCAGCCAAGAGCTGAAGGTCAGGGAGACTCTCAGAATGAATTAGTGTCTGGCTCTGTACCTCTTTGTCTCAAGCTGGCAACTTGTGATTTGGGGACCTGCTGACCTAGTGACATCCATCTCCATGGGTATGTGTTTAACCTACTTAGCCGCCCCTGCTTACTGCCATGGCCTCAAGGCCCACAAGTCTCACCCCTGCTCACTCCACTCCCCCCAGACCGGCCTTTGGGAGCCAGCACTGTCCCCACTGGACTGATGAAGACATGGTGAGCTGCACACATTTGGGATGAAGATAACCAATGATATTTACCAAACCATTTCCGTAGATCACGTGAGCTGTGTGTGCTACACAAGTCGCCCCGTTCCCAGCTTAGAGTAAGAGCCCAATACATGTCAGTGGCTATTGTTGATTGTTGTTGCGTTTTTGCTTTTCCCTTCTCTGTCTTCCTGTTCTCTTCTTTCCCCCTTCCCCCTCATCATCTAGTATCATCAGGTCCTGTGTACCCCACCCTTGTCCCAGCCCTCATCACTATTGCTATTATCGTTGTCATGACTATTAATGATCCGTGTGACATTGTAGCTCAGATTCACCCAGTTCTTAGAGGGCACAGTAGGATTTGCACCCAGGTTATCCTCGCTTACCTTCCAATTCATTAAATGAAATGCCTTAAGCAATTTTCTCCCTGGGTGTCACTTAACCAGTCCTCTCCCTCACAGGGCGTTTTGAGGCAGACAAATGCCACCAGTAAACGAAAGTAAATGTTTTGGGTGAATTCCGCATAGACACACTAGATTTGGGAGCTGAGATGTGGAATTCCTGTCACCATTGACTGAAAAATGCAACCCTCCTAATAGAGTTTTGGCACCAGAGCCAGTAGCCTTTGCTGCCTACAGACTTGAAGAATTGCGACGTTGGCCTAACATAATTTTGGTAACTCTGTCTGCTTCTGCCTCGGGTAGAAATAATTCAGATTTCACTCTCCATTTTCTTTAATGGGCTAAACAGCCACTTTGTAATACCTGTATTTTATGAGACATAATTCTGGATATTGTTTCTGCAGTGTTTTGAAAAGACAAACCTGACAGAACCCGGCCATTTAACTTAAGCAATTTTAAAGTTATTTGTAAAATGATATGCTGTCTTTTTTGACCCAGTTACTTTATAAAGCTACATTCTTTGGCAAACATTAACACAACTTCTGCGTGTGTGGGCTAAATAAATATTCGGGCAACACTGATTGAGCGCTGCCTTGGGTAAATAATTCTCTTTCCACACATTTCCTAGTTTATAATGAGGACTTTTCTTCGCGGTCTGACCAAATGTAACATTCCACTGAAAATGAGACATAAATCCTTGAGTGAGGCAGGCATGGAACCAGGGTCTGAGGAGGTTTATTAAAAAGGTGGGGGCAGGCAGAGGGATGTCCTTAGTCCCCCTTCATTCTCCACTATTTTGCCATCTGTGGGCCCCATAAGAGTTGGGGGACAGGAAAGAGTGGAAGCAGAAACACAGCCTCAGAAGGAGTAAATAAAATTCAAGTCCTTTTGCCATCCAAACCTCTCCCCACCCCCCAAGTCCCTTCTTCCAGTGGAATCCCATGGTGCTCTATTGCATTTAAAATTTTGGGAGCCCTTGTTCTTGACCTGGTCTACACCATACAATTTGATTTCCTGTGTGGCTGCTCCTCGGAAAGCACCTCATTCTGACTCAGCATGTGGCGGAAGGTTTCCAAGGTGGTTTGGACATCTGGCTCTCCCGGCTTCCATCTGTGCAGTGGTGGGCAAATAACTGCACCTCTCGAAAACCTCAGTGTCCTCATGGGTGATAAGGAGATACTAACAGTGTCTTCCCAATGGGGAGTAAATAGTCTTGCGAAGATTATAGGACAAAGTGCATATAAAATGCTTAGCTCAGTGTCTGGCCTATAACTGGCCAGTTATTATTATTAGGGGTCATAGATGATGAGAAATTGCCATTTATGGCACATTTCATGTATTGCCTCATTTAAACCTCCTTACACTCTATTATGATGCCTGTTGAAGATGAGGGAATTGAGACTCCCGGAGGCTTGGCAACATGTGTACGTTCACACAGCTGCAAAGTGTCAGCACAAAGATCCCACCTCCAGCCTTAAGTTCAAGACCACGGTCTCCTTACCACCCTGCACTTTCCCCAGATTTTCCTGTTCCCTTTCTTAGTCACGTCAGCTCTGTCAGTTGGTAACTTCACTGCTCCAGGTCCTTTTCAGTAACTATCTGTGGGAAGGATTACATGTGACGATCAACTTCAGTAGTGAAATCCTGGAAGAGAGAGAGAGAGGGAAAAAAAAAAAAAAAAAAAATCACCCAAGATATTCAGTCCCAGCATTTTGGCACGTTTTCTTCCAGCACTTTCAAATGCCCAGGTTGTTTTATTGTAATTGTAGCATATAGACTTGTGATCGCTGCCCTCACAAATCAATCCTATGTTCATTCTGCCACTACAATCCGAAACTTCCAGAGATAAGTTTTACTGTAGTGCTACTCATGCTATACATCGATGGGTTTCTTTCTTTTTCCTTCCGGTGTCACTCCTGCCAGTTCTACACTGGCCCAAGCAGTGCCTTTCACGGCTGCACGATAGTAAACTGACTGGATGAATCATGATCATTCGTTCATCATTCTTTTCCTAACCGGAGACGTAGGCTATGGCTGGACGGCCACCGGCATCTCTGGTTCTAAAGCGCTTCCCATTTAAGATGATTTCTATGCAACTGATTTGCCACAAGTAGAATTTCTAGGTCAAGCGTGCAAATTCTTCAGAACTCCAGATACGTTTTTATCTTGGGCCCACCATGTAGCTGAGAGTACCTAGGGCTTGGCTGGAGAGCCGGGGAGAGGATGGAAAGAAGTGGGCCTTGGGGTTTGCAGTGCTGGTATGAGAACTTATTCTAGAAGGGTTAAATAACCAGCTTGTCTTATTGTAACAGTCAAGTGGATTTTATGCTTCACTAAGGTGCATACCTTCAGACAAGTGGGAACGGGCTGGGAATTTGTCATCCCAGAGAACGCCAAGACATGGACTCGGTCCCACGGCTCCTGAAAAGGAGTTCCAAATTTGGATGCTTCCAAAGTTAGTCCTTGCAGTGCAGCGTGGACAATATTCTTCTCCGACAATGGCCGCGTCTCAAGTGCCAGGATGCTGAAGACGCTCTCAGGTCATAATTAACCTTCTTCAAAATAAGAAGGAAGAAAGGCCGGGAAAAGTCCCTCTGCACTCCAGAAAGGAGAACAAAAACTTGGAATGCTAACGGTTTTGAAACCCCTGCTCTTTTCCATTGTTTCTTAAGAAAAATTCCAAAGAATAAGGCACCGTATTGCAAATGGATCGTTTTTCCTGAATTGAAAGTCGACGCTTTAGCACAACTCATACAAATCTGCCCTCCTAATTTTTTTTGGCAGGTGGCCTCCCTCCCTCCCCTTCTTTATCATGGCTCATTTAGAGCATCTGTGCATTCTTTTTAAGATTCCCCTCGAAGACTGGATTTTCTTTCTGTTGCCAATGAGACATTGTGTTGGTCGCTAAGACTACTTTGTAGCACAGTTTGTTGTTACATGGAATTAAATGAAACCCAGTTCAGTCATGTACCCTGAAACTGAACAGCGGCATACGGAAAAAGCCTTATGTAACCCAGTTTGCACCATCCTAACTGCCCTCACACATATACTAACATCTCAAAGGCCTACCACTTCTCAAAATCTCAGTATAACAATATTCTGCTTTTGAAAGTACTTATTCTGCTCATTTGTTCTTTAAACAAGAGGAGGAAAAAAGTATCAGCCCCTTCATAAAACAGTTAACAGGAAGCCCGAGGCATCTTTTAGTGCCATTTTTGGCTGATGTTCGGAATGGCTCCATCAATCACTGCTATTCATGTATAGCTGGTTTTTATGTCAGTTAAACCATCTTCCATCAACTTGGTGAAGCAGAGTCAGGGAACAAGATGAACAGCGAAACGTCTTCTGTGGCGTAGAAAGGGCTTTGCTTTTAAATGCCCATGTTGATTTCTGAATATTTTCAACACCCTCTTCCTAAGCCAGCTCCCCTCTGACCATCACTCAGGGGTCTCCTCTTTTACCCCTGGTCAGAGGGCAGTGGAAGGGGTGCTGGGGTCCAGTCTGTAAGTGTGAGCAATGGGTCAGCCGATGAGGGGTATTCAGTATCCGCCCAGGGCTCCTGAGAAAGGAGAATAAATCCTAGGATCCTGGAGTGACTTTTGTAGTCCCAGAATTGCAAAATGTCATGTTTCTGGTGAGCCTGTAGCAACGTCTGTCTGTGCCGTTGGGGTCTTGCGTGCAGATGTGTTATTTTACACAAGAAAAGAGGGCAGTGTTTTTTTCTGGAAAGATGTATTTTGTATATCTAAATGTCAGTCAGTTTACATGTTTCCTGCCCAGGAATTAACAGGATTTCTGCCCTTCCCTGGCCCCATTTTTTATCAGGTTCAATCCTTCAGCGTGTTTGTTGAGTGAGTGCAGCGTGCAGAACTGTGCGGTGCCAACAGGGGGGTGAGGAGCGAGGGGGACACTGTTAGAATTGCCAACTATGGTGCTGATAAAAAGCAGTTGGACTTTGGTCAGTTATAGGACTGTTTTTAAATTCGTCATGGGCAGTGCACCCATTTATTCCTTGCACTCTGAGAGGACCTAGTTCCCACTGCTCACTAACTTTTTTATTTTTATTTTTATTTTTTTGCCTTGGGTGTAAAGGTCCCATTAGGGACCTTTGGGACACAGTCCAAACCCTGAAAGAGGTTAATAGGGGAGACACTGTGTAAATGAAGATAGTGACAGTATCAGTTAGACCGAGGTTTCCACTGGAATCCCTGCAAGTCTGTTAGATCCGCTCAGACTGTTGTTCTGCAATGTCCTTTTGGGGGTCCTATGAACCCCGAATTAAAGCTCACACGTATAGGTCCCCTCTGGCTCTCCGCCTTTGTCTCTGTGGTCTTGGGCCCATTCCTGGATTACCCCACTGTTTTAGGGATGCTCTTCCGGGTGCTCACTTGGATGTGGGTACCTCCTGTGTCCTTATGTCCCTCACTCCCGTGCGCCTCAGCACACTGGTGTTGATGGGGGGGGGGGGGGGGCTCAGACCTTACAGAAGGTGCCTGGCAACGGAAGGTCACTTCCAATGCAGAAACCCAACTGCAAGTCGAGCCTTGGAGGTCATCGCTGTTGGTAAGGTGGGGATTGACGTGTGCATCTCAGAAGGTGTGGGCCCGTATTACATGGTGTGATACATACGAAGCAGCAGCCATGCACAACACTGGTGATGCTAACTACTGACATGTATGGAGTGTTTGCTGCAGGCGGGGCACTGTGCTCAGTGCTTTGCGTGGCTTATAGCATCCATTCCTCACAACCCTGAGGCAGGGTTCTCTTAGTGTGCCCATTTTTCAGATGAGAAAGCGGAGTGATTAAGTACCGTTCCCAGGCTCACACATCTTTGGGGGTAGGGTGGGTTTGAACTGGGAGTCTGTCTGCCAAGCTCCAGGCATAAATGCAGAGCTGCCTCATGCTGCTTCCTCCAGGGACTCCTGCACCATGCCAGGGGCTTTATCACATGCCACTTATCTTAATGCGGCCCCGCTTCTCAGGGAACCCTCACCATGAGGGTAGCTGCCTCCAGTGCAGGTCACATTAGCTCTCATGTGATTTTCTTCTTGTGTTTTCAATGTAAATCCAGAGTTCCCTTAATCCCCTTCATTTTTAGGATGTGACCCAGAGACCAGGAACGTTTTTCAGGAGAAGCTGGGGCTGAGTTTTTAAGCTGTGCAGCAGTGTCAGCTGGTTTCAGTTCACAGGTGACAAGGGATTGGGAGCCCTGGCATTTCCCTCTGAATTTCATCTGGAGTTTGACATAGCCACCGGTGCAAGTGGGGGACATTAGACCACGGGAAATGTGTCTGTATAAACTTAGGTGAACCAAAAATGATCATTTCAACAGCACTGGGGACTTGATTATTTATATGGCTCCTATCTTCCCAAGAATTGCAAACTGCAAACCAGGATATGACTTTTGAACAGTGCACATTCCACAAACATTTCCCAGCAGAGATGGCTGTGAGGTGGGGGCTGGGCGTCTGGATGGGGAGAAAGGGCACCGGAAGGGGAAAATGGGAGGAAGGGGCAAGTGAAATAAGCAAAGGGGATTTAAAAAGGAATAAAGTCCTACAGTCATCAGAGGGCTGAGGCCAGGTCCCCAGCAAGCCGTTGTACACAGAATGATTCAAACCCACTCCAAACCTGTGTTCTGAATCTTTACCTTCGCCTGGAGGGCAGGCCTGGCTTTGGGCGTGTCACCTTGTGGGGACAGAGCCAGGAGTGCAATTTCCAGGCTTTTGGCCTCACCTGGAAATCTGCTGGCTCGGGTAGCAGATGGTCATCAGCTGTGACTAGTTGGCCATCAGCTGTAACCAGTGAGCCATTGGCCACTAATATAACTGCTGTGGCTACGCTAGCAGAAAATGGGGACTAGCAAGAAGATGGTGGCTGAGCTAGCAAGTGGGGATTGCAGTTAGCACGGCGGGTTGCAGCTCGCAAGTGGGGTTGGTTGATTGACAGAGAAGCGGACAGCAGGTTGCAGGTCGTGTGGATCCTGTTTCCTGTGTCTCCAACCCAGCTGCCGGCAAGACTATAGTGATATGACTCTCCTACCTATGGCTCCGTGGGTGTTCCTTTTTGGCTTCACCATATCCTGCGTTCTTGTGTGGGGAGCGGGAGCTGAGACCCCCACATGACACCCTGCATGACACACCTTCACTCCCTGACTGTATGATCTTGGCAATTACTGCCCCTCTCGCTCCACGGTCAGTTTCCTTATTTGTAAAACAGTAGTCATCTCCAGCTTCCAGGGCCATGTGGGGATTAAATGAGAAAGCACACAGGGAGTGCTGAGCACAGTGCCTGGCTGACATGGCAGGGAGAGCTCCAGATATGCCAGTGTCGTGGGGAAGAACTTGGTTCTGGAGCTTGATGGCCGGGGTTTGTGTCTCAACTCTGCTCCTTATTAGCTTTGTAACTCAGGGCAAGTGACTTAAGTTCCTTTGTGCCTTTGCTTCCTCCCCACACAGGGATAAGAAGAGACAATGTTTTGTGGGCAAGATGAAATGTGATGGACTGTGTAATGTGCCTGGCCGATTGGTGGTGCCCAAAGATAGAAGCTATTAGTATTGTAAGGATTGCTTACTGGGTACCATCGCTGCACCTGGCAGGGTAGAGGTGCAGAGATCACCAGCAGGGGTGGCTGAGGCTCAGAGGGATGGCATAACCTGCCCACGGCCCCACAGTCCTGGCTCCTGCCATCTGGTGTCACTGTGCCAGACGTTTTAAGAAGGAAGAAGCCTACTTTTGCTCTTTGTCCAGTTTCCATCCAAGGTCTCATTTCATGGTGCCACATCACAATGTGTATGTGGCCTGGAACATGGAAGGAGCTCAATAAATGCCAGCCCACCTGCTCACTTAGGAAGCCTCCTGCTCCCTCATCTTCTCTTTGCTTTGGTCAATTCATAGGCATCAGCTTTTGCCCTTTCTGCAACCTTCGTCCATTGCAATCAGTTGCTCCTTACAAAGCACTGACTGACTCTGCACACATGCTGGCCTCTCACTCGAGGCCTTCTCTCCTTCCCATTTAATCAAGTAACAACAATGATAGGTAAGGAACCAGAAAGTCCCCATCAAATCAGCCTCTATTGCTGCAAAACGATTCTGGCTAACTCCATTCTAAAAGCTGCCTAAAGGGGGCCGGACCGGTGGCTCAGGCGGTTGGAGCTCCGTGCTCCTAACTCCGAGGGCTGCCGGTTCGATTACCACATGGGCCAGTGGGCTCTCAACCACAAGGTTACTGGTTCAACTCCTTGAATCCCACAAGGGATGGTGGGCAGCGCCCCCTGCAACTAAGATTGAACATGGCACCTTGAGCTGAGCTGCAGCTTAACTCCCGAATGGCTCAGTTGGTTGGAGCGCAGGCTCTCAACCACAAGGTTGCTGGTTCGACTCCCGCAAGGGATGGTGGCTGCACCCCCTGCAACTAGCAATGGCAACTGGACCTGGAGCTGGGCTGCGCCCTCCACAACTAAGGTTGAAAGGACAACAACTTGACTTGGAAAAAAGTCCTGGAAATACACACTGTTCGCCAATAAAGTCCTGTTCCCCTTCCCCAATATATTTTTTTTAATTAAAAGCTGCCTAAAACTTATTGATGTGGACCCAAAGGAATCCAAAAACATTGCCACCAAACCCCAGTACCTTTGGAACACTTGGTGTCCTGGGCCACTTCCTTGCTCAGCTATCTTGTCCAACAAATGACTGGTGTGGTGCAGATGTACACATTAAGTAATTCTATTGTTGAAGCATGTTTTAATACTGCCCCCCCTCCCCCACAAGGTTTAGTGAAGGAGAAGTTGGAAATTAATGGCCAAATGAAGGTTTTAGGTTAGGTGTGGATTTTATTTATCCATGCCCTCTCTTCCCCCCATTAGCATGGTTAATTAAGAGTTGTCAATACATCTTTGCTGGAGTATTTGATTATTTTTTCAGCAGGGAAGATTAGAATGAAGTCTTCAGATCTGGCACGCGTCATGGGACTTGTAGAGTAAATTGCAGGTTAAGCCCTCATTTTGATCTCTGGGACCAGAGCAAGCACCATTTCATTGACATGTCATCAGCTGCGATCTGAGGGAGCACACAGGTGCCCTTTGGGGACAGAGGAGCGTCCCCGCTCTTGTCTCCCATATTGAAATGGTTTATTGCACTGTGAGTGTGAGCGGGTGAACAAATAGCTGACTGACATTAGAGTTGACTGAAAACTCGTTCTGAAAAGCTCCTCGTCTGGGCTTTGCTTTTTTTTTAAAAAGTCAGTATACGTATGTATATGTGTACATGCACATATTTTTGTCCAGGCAGAGATGTATATGTGGATGTGAACAAATCACACACAGGAGTGAAAGCTGACAGAAGTTAGTTCTGCAAACTCCTTGATTTATGATACACACACACACACACACACACACACACACACACACACACACATATCTTGACCTAGCTGAACAAAAGTACCATCTGAATCACGCTTTTTGCCTCCCACAATCTCCAGCAAATGGCAAATGGCTCTGCCCTTTAGGCATTTCTTTGAGCATTTCTGTTGACAGTGGCCTTTAGTTTTCCTTCACTTTAGAGCTCTAATGTTCTAGAATACATCTTACCAGCAATTAATTATACCTTCAGATTTCCTGGAGAGGCAGGCTAGCTTTTATTATTTTACCCACTAAATAAATATACCACTAGATAACACAATACATGTTTACAATGACAAGTTTTGTTTTATTTATAGAGTTATAACAAATTATCAAAAAACAACCCAAAAAGGGCCACTTAGACCAGCATCCCTATTTCTCCTGCTTCATCAATGAATTATGCATGCGTTACACCCGGCAAGACGGAGGAAAGGTCGGTTTAGAACAACACAGATTGGAAAATTACACCATTTGTTTAAACAACATTTATTATTGATTATTCAGCATAGGGGCTGATAGAAACGCAAATAGTGGCAGTAATATCGTATATTTACGTAGGCCCTTTACAAATGTCGGACCCTGCCCTCTGTTTAGATCGGAATAATTCTTCAAATTTTCCAGCTCTGTTTTGCAAGAGAGCAAAGATAAATTTGGCATCTATTTTCTTGAGTCCTTTCATCCCCAGAAGATCCCTGTTATTCTCCCTATTTCACGTAAGAGGGAAAATTGGGGTTCAGATGGATTAAGTAATTTGCTTACGGTGACATTTTTAAGGTCAAATGTAGTCTTTCCGTCACGTAACACTTGTTAGCGTGTCAGAAACCAGTAGTTCACTAATGACAGTGATGGTGATTGTCACAATCGTAATAATCATGTCTAATACATATTAACTCTTATTTGCTGACCCTGTCCTAAGGGTTTTACATGTGTTTCGACATCCAATCTTTACATGAATTCTGTGAATACATGTTACTATCACTTTATAGTCGAAGAACCTGGGCACTGAGCTGTTAAATACCCTGCACAGGATCACAGGTTTAGTCAGTGGTAGAGTCAGGATTAGGAAAAACATCATTATGTCCCAGTGTTTGCCCGGAATTTCACACTGTTGTGCTTTTCATAGAGCATCTTCTTCTGATGACTCATGGACACCATGATTTCATGAACGTGTTTGCGCAGTTGTTGGTTCAGTCGTTTCAAATTAGTCTTCCACACACTTCCTAAGAGCCAAGGAAATAAGATCTTTAACTTCATAAACATAAAATTTCATTTCAGTTTTAAATAGTCGTAGAGCAGCACGAACAACGTTACTTTCACTAAAAAGGAATTTTAAAAAATACAACCCAAGAGACTAATTATAGGAGTTACGTAATAGTGACTTGGGAATGAGAAATTTAAGATGGTGAAATTAGGAGTATGCTTTCAGGGTACACAGTGTGTCACGCAGGGCTAGACGCAGACTGCCCTGCTCTGCCCTCACTTTCTCTTGGAACAACTCAACAGGCATTTTCATTTTCCAGTGCAGATGTTGGACAAATACGAAACTCGTCCAATGCAGCCCTTCACTCTGAACATCTGGTCAACCTTTCTCACTTAACTAGGCTCACTTTTGAGACTTTTGTGTGATAGTCTTTTTTTTTTTTTTTCTTTTTTAAATGTCTTCTATGAAGAATTATCTTGATCATTAAAAAGAAAAAAAAATCAATTTTGTCTTCTTGCACAGAGATCTGTCACTTCTCCTCCATCACTCAGACACTCGCTTTGGGTGGTTGCCCAACTTCTCTCTCTCTCCAAGCCCCCTTGGAAAACGTCAGGTGCAGTGTGAGACTGGTGCCCCTCATTTCTCAGGTCCAGTTAGGGTACTGAAAACTCTGTCTGCCCACGGGTGGGGGCACCCCTTGCCCTGCCTGTTACGGGGGCCGCTGGAGGAACTGCTAGAGAAGCCTCACTTCGCAGGAGCAGTTCAGGGCATGTTTCCAGCATCGTCGCCAACATGTTTCAAATGCCACCCACAGCTTCCCTTTTCATATTCTTTGCCTTTACGCTAAGCTCTCATGTTGTTATTTTTTACAAGTCTTTTTCCAAGGCCCCTGATTTTCTAGACTGTTTAACATTTGCCATAACCCATAAGGGTATAACTGCCTTGGCACGTTTGGTTCCTACGCCCCCATCACCCCCCCTGCACCTTCTGGTTACTGGCTCACTGTCTTTATGAGCCTATAGAACAGTTCTCAGGTTTTCTTACTTCCAAAACAGTGGGCAGGAAAAAGAAACATACATGGATAAAACTAAAGGATTTTAAAACGTGGAAGTCACTTAAACTGTATTGCCGAGAGAGAAAAAAGTAAATTCCTTTGGATAAATTAGCTTTTGTGCTTACCTCTTTCCTTGTTGCTTAAATAGAGGGGTGAGAAGTCGTATTTCTGAGTGCGGGCACACGCTCCTAATCTCCTTTTGGGGAAGGGGAGGCCTAAAAGAAGAGCACATTCTTCCTGCACCCACACACCCCACTTAGGAGCGTGTGCACCCTTGGGATGCTATTACAGAGACCTAACCGACAATCACAGCCCCCAGAACAATAACAATGGCAGAGCAATAACAGTATCCACAGTTGGCGGAACATCCGTGACAGCCAGACATTTTGCTAGTCCCTATAAATCTGCAATTGCATTTACTCCTCACAATAGCTCTATGCAGTTTTGTTATTTCCATTTTACAGATGAAGAATTTAAAGTTCAAAGAAATGAGTAACTTCTTTGGGGCTAAGTCGTGTCATAGTGTCAGCACAGTTCTGATTCGCAGTCCCAGGGCCTGTGCGTCACACCACCGGGCTCCAGGTGTGTTCCAGGGTAAGCACAGGACTGGAAATTGCCATTCCAGTCGTCCTCCAGTGCTGGTTTCTAAACCCATGGGTCCTCACCACCTCACTTTTCCACACTGCATCCTTCCTGATCCTGCCTTCCAGCTTCTCCACACTAAGAACTTGACTCTTGTAGCCATTGCTGAGAAAGGAACTTTTGCTCCGGTGAATCAGGCAGCTCAGTCCCGGAGAGAAATATGCACTGGACTCAAATTCTTTGTGACCCCCCATAGGCAACTGAATTAACCTCTCTCAGCCTCAATTTTATCATTTGCTAAATAGGAAGAATAGTGTCCACCCAATAAGGTGGTTGCATTCACTGAGAATTTGTTCACATTTCATTTGCATTCAGTGAGTATTTGTTGAATGAGTGAATGAATGAATGAATGATGTCTTCATTCATAAATAGGAATAGGGAACAGAGCAGGGCATTAGTGAGTGGTAGACTGGCCCAAATGCCCCTTTGCAAGCCTATAGCCTGTCATTTGTGATTGTCTACCTATAGAAGGTTCTGTTCACATAGTAGTCTATGAAAATGGTGACCCTTTGAGTTCAGTATACAACCTGAACAGCCATAGAGGAGAGCCCTAGTCTCCTGTATTCTGATGCAAAGAATCAAATCAAGATACATTTGCTTCAGGTGAGACCATGGGAATCCTCTCTATATGGCACTTTTGGCTTTGGACTTGATATTTCCTCTCCATCCAAAGGAATGCCAGCTCCACGAACTTTTTCAACACACACAGGGGCTCCTGGCCTGGGGTCTTTATCTGGCTGCTAGATTGTTTAAAGAAGGATTTTTGTGATTCTTCTATGCTGACACAATGGCTGTCATCTGTTGTTTTTCTAATCGCCCAGTAAATATTTGGCAAGGGAAGGTTTAGGCTGGTGTGTGTCTCTTACATTAGAAGGATAAATAAAGCCATCACAATTCTTGAGTTTTCTTCCAAGTTTGTTCCGATGCTGCTGCAAATCTGTACAATGAAACATTTGCAACCTGTAGAGCAGCAGGGTATATATTTGGCAGCAGGCAGTATTGATGGATTTGGGGAATGCCTTTTGACAGTTACAGGCTCGCGTGAGGCGGAGCAGGCTCCTCCAAGCCAGCCCAGCTATGGAAGTGGGGATTGAGTGACATAAGACTCTTCTGGGTATGTCTCAAACCATATAAATCAAGTGCAGAATCTCACTCCTACAAGGAAAACCTGCAGGGAGCTCAGTGGGAGGTACTGATGTTTATTCTCCCCTAGCCCCATGCAATTAAAACTGAGGAACAGAATGATGTAGGCCAGACATTCCTCCTTCTCACCCCCATCCCTCCTTCATTGGGAGGCTTTGTAATTAGATCACAGCTTCTTTATTCTTTTGGAAAGATTTAGAACAATTATCATACTTGCTCTGCTGCTTTGAGTAGAGAAGTGATTTGACAACTTTTGGAACTCTTAGCATTCTAAGGTTTAGATTCTGATCCTTTCAGCCCCTCATCTGCTGTGTAATCAGGGATATAAACCATTTGGTGCCATAGGATTTTTTTCTTTCTTCAAACAGGAACTTAATATATTTTCACTGTTTTTTATTCCCCTAAAAAAATCAGAGACAATATATCTTAAATGTCACAGACTTTGTTCTCTAGAAAAAGAACTATATGTAAATATAGGTGGTATTGTGTACAATTCTGATGTAGGAAAAACTGTTAATTGTGTAAGTTATGAATCCTGACTTGCCCATTTATTGAAATACCCTGCATGTAATTTAAAATATTTCATTTCAAAGGCATGGCTTGTGACATTTAAGATGTTTGCGACACTAACCAATAATCAGTTCACTGATTTCCCATTTGCTAATGATGTTTGAAGGAAATTGTAAAAAAAAAGCAAACATATTAGCTCTTTGTGCAAAAAGAAACCAGTCATATTATTATTATACCAAGGAAATTTTACCATATTATAATATGGTAATTATATTTTAAATATTTTCCATATTATACCAAGGAAAATTCCACTGGTAATTGAAGGTACCACTAAATTCTACCATATATTGATAACTCTTTTCTGCGATTAAACAAGGATTATAAAATAGGGGAGATGGTTTGAATACAGTTTTGCTGGAAGATTTAATAACACACTCTTTTTTGGGATTCACATGTCACAAATGGTGTGAGAACCAAATGCCTGCAGTGATGACCTTGCTGTTGGAAAACTAGATTATCTGTCTCATTCTATAGCCTGCCTCGCATTTCTGCCATGGTTCTGCTTTGGAGGACAAAACAAACGCTTTTGGGGACCTTGACACTCTCCTGGAATTCCTAGGAACTGCCTAGAAGGTGAATGCTACGGCCCAGTTATTCTTCGTCTAAGTTTGGCAATCATGCTAGAGAAGAAAAATATTTTTATGTGCTCATACGGCAGTTAAAGAGTATTCCAGATTCCCCCCCAACCCCCCTCCCCAAAAGGTATGTTCCCTCGCCAAGGCCCACATGGCTTTTCTTTACTTTAAGTGCTCCTCATATTATCTTGACCTTAAAGTTTACAGGGTAAAGGAAACATTTATGGAACAGTTAAGACCAGTTAGAACATAACGACTTGCCTCATTATCACACTCTACAAATCTCCACTTTACAGAGTTCACTTTCCTGTCTGCTTTAAACTTGTGTTTGGCCTGTAAATACTGTTACTGGTGTTCACATATGGAAACACAGGGAACTTCTCATTCCTTCCCTCCAATGTGCCAAAAATAAGAATCTTTAAGAACTCATAAAGTAATTTAGCACCACATTAATAAAAGAAGCACAATTTTGAATTATTTCTGTAAGTATATGTTTTAGTTAGTAATAGGATTTTTTTAAGCTGTCTGTTCAGATATTTAATCCGCTTAATAAATAAACAGCTCTTACAAATCAACAATCTGAAAATTTTTAAAAAGCCCCAATAATAGTAGGGCAATTTACAAACTTCTAAAATGTCATTCAGAGGACCAAGAAATATTTGGAAAATATTTAGGTTTATTAGGGAAGAAGAAACAATTTAGCATAGGAACGGTGTTTGAGTTTTACACACATAAAACTAACAGGTTAAAACTGTTGGATTAGTGCAAAAGTGGGCGTTTTCTGTATTGTGGGAAAGAAGACTAATTCAGTATTTCAGTTCTGAGATTTCATCTGGAGATCACTATAAAAGTTTTAAAAATCTTTTTTTTTCACCTAGGATTTTCATATCTAGGAAACATTTTAAAAGATTACTTAAAGATATACCCACACATTTATGCACAGGGATGTTTATGGATGTATTATTTATACAATGAAAAAAATAGAACTTAAATTATTTAACCATTGAGTTAAATTATGATGGTCCAACACAGAAAATACTATGCAGTTCACAAAAATTTAAACTAAAATAAATGTAAGAAGTTGAAAATTTCAAACTGTCTCAACTTTCAAGCTGTTTCTCTTTTAAAATATTCCAAGTTATCTCTTAGGATTTGAATGAAAACTAAAGCAATAGTGAAGGATTATCTACTTTTTTGAGTCATCAAATATTTTTTATCAAACAGTGTTTTTTATCAAACAATATAAAACTAAATTTATTTACAGTTGAAGTTTACTTTTTTTTGAAAATTTAATTGAATCATATCACATATTTTTATAAAACTAGAAGCATTTGAAGTTCTAGCATGGAATGTCCTTCTGGTGACTGATGCAGAGAATTGGTATTATGCTTTATGCATGTTACTTCTAGTCCTGCAGATATACAAATTTAAGGGTAATGTGAATGCTTTAGTATTAGCTGCCAGGTGCACCTGTTGTAAATACCTGCCAATCTATAAGTACCTCTGAAATCATGAATCAGAACGCAAGAAAATGGATACTCTGTACTTCTGGTACACAATACTTTATTATACAAGAATCTTGGATTCAGCCTATCTGAGAGAAAGGATTTGACAAGTTAATTAATTTGCCTTTTCTGTTGTCTAAAAGCTTACAAGACTCAAATCCTCCTGGCACCCAGAAACATTTTCAATTTCTGAGATTGGGAGCAGCACACCACTAAACATCAGGGCATTCGGGTACAATGGTCTTTGTTGCAAGGACATGGGTACGAGATGTACAGCAACGATTTTTCTGGGGCCTGACAGGAGCAGATGTTTAGGGTCACATGTCACGCGATACTGTGCTAAGCAACACATCTCAAGTGATGGAGGCACCCGTGTGTTTTCCATTAAATTTACTTTATGGGGGTTTGATATATGGTGTGTTCTGAGGGTTGAGGACTAGGATAGGGGTCCATCTTCCCCAGGTCTAGCATAATAGTGTATTCATTTAAGCTTTCATTCAGCCATTCAACAAACTGCGGCACTCAATGTTACAGCCGTGAATGAAACAAAGACCCCTTTCATGGAACTCGGGTTCTAAGGGATATACAGGAAAATGGGAGAGGGAGTTAGGATCATCGTGAGGAAGACTTTAAATGCCTAATTTAGGAATTTGAACTTTTTTTTTTGGACTAGGGAATCGGTCATTTGGAGAAGTAGAATGCTAACAAGATTTATCTACTAGTATTGTGTGGAATCATTATTAAATTGACCATGAGGATACAATATTAATTAAATACTTCCAAAGCTTACAGTTCAACCATATCAATTTTAGGCCAATTGGGGGACACTTTTTTTTTTTTTTTTAATGATGTGGACTCACCCTTTTCCTCCTAGAATTAGTGTCGTGGTAGGTGGTGACGAAAGAAAAGTTTAGATTTCACACAAAAGCTTTGTTAATAAGTTGATTCATTAACTGTCGGCTCACCAATTTTATTTCATTTTTCTACTTCTTCACCTATACATGGACCAACTGATTTTGCTCAGTTGTTTCAAGATAATTAAAGTGTTTGCAAAACGTTCTAGTGTTTTTAATTTGAGATTCTTTTTTAAGTTTTATTTTCTCTTTTTATTAGCTAGTATTGTATTATAAAATAATACTTGTCCATGGTAAACAGTTTCAAATGTTTCAGAAGGATATAAGGTGAAAAGTGAAAGTTCTTCACACTCTACTCCCATTGACCAGCAGGATCAAAAACTATTAAGAGAATCCATGTTTTCTTTCAGACGTTTTCTATGTGCATACCTACTTGCATAATTATATAGTTAATCTTTAGTTTACAAGTTACACTCTCCCTACTTCTGCTTTTTAAAAAGTTTTTAAAATGATTTTTATTAAAATACAGCTAAGCTATAATATTATACTAGTTTCAGGTGTATACTATAGTTATTCAACATTTATATACCTAAAGAAGTGATCACCATGGTAAGTCCAGCAATCATTTGACACTGTACCAGGCTGTCACAATATTATTGACTGTATTCCCCACGCTGTGTGTTGCATCCCCAAGACTTATTTGTTTTATACCTGGAACTTTGAACTTCTTATCCCCCTTTCTCTTTTTCCACCGTTTAAAAAATTTTCAATTACAGTTCATATTCAGTATTATTTAATATTAATTTCAGGGGTACAGCACAATGGTTAGACATTTGTATAATTTAAGAAGTGATACCCCTGGGGCGCCCGGATGACTCAGTTGGTTAGAGCACGAGCTCTGAACAGCAGGTTGCCAGTTCGATTCCCACATGGGCCAGTGAGTTTGTGCCCTCCACAAGTAAATTGAAGGACAATGACTTGGAGCTGTTGGGCCCTGGAGAAACACACTGTTCCCCAATATTACCGCCTAAAACAAAGAAACAAACAAACAAACAAACAAACCAAAAAACCGAATCACAGCTGGGTTAAATGATTAAAAAGAAAAAATTAAAAAAAAAAAAAAAAAGTGTTCCCCCTAACTAGTACTCACCTGGCACTGTACATACCGTTTCCCCCCGAAAATAAGACCTAGTCAGACAATCAGCTCTAATGAGTCTTTTGGAACAAAAATTAACATAAGACCCAGTTTTATTTTACTATAAGACTGGATCCAATATAATGTAATGTAATCTAATACCAGGTCTTATATTACTTTTTGCTCCAAAAGACACATTAGAGCTAATTGTCCAGCTAGATCTTATTTTTGGGGAAATGGTAGTTATTACAATATTATTGATTATATTCCCTTTGCTTAACTTTGCATCCCTATGACTATTTTGTGACTTCCAATTTCTTAATCCCTTCACCTTTTTCACTTTTCCCCAAACCCCCTCCCATCTATCACCTGATAGATCTAGTACCCATCTCACACCATACATAGTTACTACAATATTATTAAATATATTCCTTATGCTATCCCCTACATTCCCATAGACTACTGTGTAACAACCAATTTGTACTTCTTAATCCCTTCCCCTTTTTCACCCACCCCCAACCCCCTCCCATCTGGCAACCTTCAAAATGTTCTCAGTATCTATGATATTAGTTTGTTTCTGTTTCATTTGTTTGTTTATTTTTTTCTTTAGATTCTACTTATAAGTGAAATCATATGACATTTGGTTTTCACTGTCTGACTTACTCCACTCAGCACAATACCCTCTAGGTCCATCCATGTTGTTCCAGATGGCAAGATTTCATTCTTTTTAATGGCCGAGTAATATTCCATTGTATATATGTAGCACCTCTTCTTTAACCATCCATCCATTGATGGACATCCAGGTTGCCTTTATATCTTGGCTATTGTAAATGATGCTGCAATGAATGTATGGATGCGCATATCCCCTCAAAGTAGTGGTTTGAGTTTCTTAAGATAAATACCCAGTAATAGGATTAGTAGGTCCTTTTATGTCTCTTGCTATAGCCTTGGCTTTAAAGTCCATTTTGTCTCCTATAACTCCCTGAGATCACTGAGTATCCTTATAAGCAGTGTTTTGAACTCTGCATAACTCCTATAACTATTACTACCCCAGCATTTATTTATTTATTTATTTATCCTTTTTATGAAATAACTTTTTTCTATCCCTTTACTTTCAGTTTGTGTGTGTTCTTTGATCTGAAGTAAGTCTCTTGTAAGCAGCATGTCTATGGGTCTTCTTTTTTTATCCATTCAGCCACTATGTGTCTTTTGATTAGAGAATTTAATCCATTTACATTTAAAGTGATTATTGATAGATACATAGTTATTGCCATTTTATTATTCGTATTTTGATCTTTTTTTTTTTTTTTCTCCCCATCTTAAAGAAGTAAACCTAAGATTCCTGGTAATTGGTTTGGTGGTGATGAACCTGTATATTTTTCTTATCATAGACGCTCTTTACCTGTCCTTTGATTCTAAGCAGTAGCTTTGCTGGGTAGAGTAATCTTGGTTGTAGGTCCTTGCTTTTTATTACTTTGAATATTTCTGCCAATCCCTTCTAGCCTGCAAAGTTTCTGTTGAGAAATCAGCTGATAGTCTCATGTGAGTTCCCTTGTAGGTAACTAACTGTTTTACTCTTGCTGCTTTTAAGATTCTTTCTGCATCTTTAACCTTTGGCATTTTAACTATGATATGTCTTGGTGTGGGCTTCTTTGAGTTCATCTTGTTTGGGACTCTCTGTACTTCCTGGGGTTGTATATCTATTTCCTCCGCCAGGTTAGGAAAGTTTTCAGTAATTATTTTTTTCAAATAGGTTCTCTATTCCTTGTTTTCTCTCTTCTCCTTCTGGTACCCCTCTGATGCAAATTTTGGTATGCTTGATGTTGTCCCAGAGGCCCCTTAAACTCTCCTCATTTTTTTGGATTATTTTTCCTTTTGCTATTCTGATTGAGTGTTTACTGCTACCTCGTCTTTTAAATTGCTGATTCAATCTTCTCCTTCATCTAATCTACTGTTGATTCCTTCTAATGTATTCTTCATTTCAGTTATTGTATTCTTTATTTCTGATTGTTTTTTTTTTAATGATTTTTATCTCCATTTTTATGTTTCTTGTCTCTTTGTTGAAGTTCTCCCTGAGATCACTGAGTATCCTTATAAGCAGTGTTTTGAACTCTGCATCTGGTAGTTGCTTGTTTCCATTTTGTTTCATTCTTTTTCTGGAGCTTTGTTCTGTTCTTTTTTGGGGGGCATGTTTCTTAGTTTCCCCATTTTGACTGCCTCCTTGTGTTTGTTTCTATATATTAGGTAGGGTTGCTATGTCTCCCAGTCTAATAGAGTGGCTTATGTAGTAGGTCTCTTGTGGGACCCAATGGTGCAGTCTCCCTGATCACCAGAACCAGGGCTCCAGGCGTGTCCCTTGTGTGGGTCGTATGTGTCCTCCTATTATAATTGAGCCTTGGTTGCTGTTTGCACATCAATGGGAGGAATTGACCCTTGGGCTCGTTGGTTGTGAAGACTGGCTGTTACTATAGTGAAGGAGCTATTGTGGAGGGGCTGACCCTATGGAGCAGGATTCACTTTAGGAGGGCTCTGGTGCCTGCCTGGTGTGCCTTTTGGGTGAGTCATCCTTGGAGGTGGCTGGGTGATGTTCCAGCTTGGTTCAAAGCTGGCCACTGGGCGTACCAGCCCCAGGGCCACCTGGGAGGAGACCCGCTGCAGGCCTAGTTGTATTTTAGATCAATAATGCAAAATGATCAATAATGCCACCTGGCACGAGTCACAAAGCAATCCACAGATGGCTGCCACCGTGCTGTGCTTGGAGTTGCCTCGAGAGGCCAAGATGCAAAACGAGGCTGGCTGCCACTAGCGCTCTGCTAGGGCTGCTCAGCCAGAGGTTCGGGACATGCTGAAGCCAGATGCTGATTGTTTCGGTTTTGTGAACCTTTGAGAGAATTTAGGAAAGTCTGTAGCATTAGCCAAAGCAGGCAGTTTGTACTAAAAAAGCCACTGGAAGCGGCTTGGGTATGCCCGGAAGTTGTGTGGGGCAGAGTCTCAATCACCAGGGCAGGGCATATGAAGGACGTTAACCAGGTTGATGCATATAGGGACCGCCTGCATCTGCGCGCAGGGAGGTGGGAGGGCTCAACTAAGTAACAATGGCTTGTGCCAACTCCTCCGGCCCAGAGAAAGCTGCCCCTCCAACCCTTGTTCTGAAGCCAGACAACTCAGTTCCGCCCCATATGTCCCTTTTTCCTTTCGAGCTGCTGCCCCAGTGCTGGAGCTCAGAGTGAGCGAGTCCATCAGCAAGGAAGTTCGTGTGCGGTTCCTCCAAGAGGAGTACGTGGGAATGCTGCCGCCCTCCATCCCACTCAGCCACAATCTCCGCTGATATTAAAGCCAGAAATTATGGGGTCTTCTCTCCCTGGCACTGGATCCCTGGGCCTGGGGAGCTTGGTGTGGCTCTGGGACCTGTGACTTTTCTTGGGGTGGAGGGTACCTCTGCAGCCGAGAATATCCCTACCGATTTTTAATGGCCACATGTGGGTGTGGGACCAGCCTGTTCCATGTCTCTGCCCCTTCTGCCAGTCTCTCTGTGTCCTTAGTTTTAGGGCTTTGTGTCCGCTAGACTTCAGGTCAGTCTCAATGATGGTTGTTCTGTAGATTAGTTGTAATTTTGATGTGGTCATGAGAAAGTAAACACAGCATTTACTTACTCCACCATGTTGACCCTTCTTCTAATTTGAGATTCTTAATACCTGAAATTTCATGAAGACAATTGACCTCTTTTTAGTTTCCAGAAAGGGCTGGGTGATGGTAAATAACATGGACATGAAGATATGAGTATTTGGTTTCATGACTCAGTGCATAATATTAATGATTGCAAGTTTATCATTTTTGGTGATTTGGTAAGTATAAGAAATTGGCAAAATTTAATTTTACCTGCACCCTAATTAATATTGGAAGGTTTTTTAGGAGCAGTTAGTACTCTATTTTTTATCCTGCTGTGGTGTATTTACCACTGCTTTATTTCTTTTAGTTTAAAACTATTTTAAAAGGAAAGTGATAAAGACATATCATTCATAGTGATTGCTGTCCATTGCTCTGTCCACATTCATTGTGCATATTGTGTGGCACATATCATGTGCAATTCATATAAATTATCCCTTCAAATGATTACTCAGGCTTTTATATCTGTGTCAGCTTGATACTACAGTCATGGAAAGAGATTTCCTATTATCTTCTGTGTTCTGGATCAAAAATTCCCCCTTCCTCTCTGGGACTTATTGGTGAAGTGTGACTCCTTTCTGTCTAAGTCCTATTTTATTTCCAGGATGATTGAAATGACCACCATATACATGATTTCTTTAAATAGCTATTAGAATTCCACCTGGCAGATAATGTCTTCTAAAATAAGCTGGTGATGTTATTAATACATAATCAGTGAGCATTAGGAAGCAGGAACTATCTTTCAATCATATGAGCACACGTGGTAAGTATATCTCACGTCTTGTTGACTAAACTGTGGCCTCCCACACATTTTTTCTTGTCAGTAGCTCAGCCCTGGCTGATCATCTTGGATTCATTTTATGGGAACATCTTTCATTTGCTGTAGGTCTGTGTGATATGTGGCTCAGAGAGAAATGAGTCCCAGTAAAGCAGAACCCCACATTTTTAAGGGTGGGTACCCACCATGGGTACCATTATCTTGTTGACAGTAATTAACAGAGTTCTTCACCTTCATGAAGCCAACAACAGGACTAACTGGAATCTTCCCCTTTAATATGGACTCCGGCTTCAGATAATAAATGTCCGTGGCTAATATATATGATATGCGGTAGGTTCTGATAAATCAAGAGGATTTAGCTTCTCGTGAAGAAACCAGAAGAGTGCCTTATTGCTACTAAGAATATAGCTCCTCATTCTGATCTTCTCTGGGGTTCTTTCTCTGGCTGATTCTATTGAACCTCTTGCAAGGTCCTCATGAATTTCTTCTTCCACACTGTCTGTGCTTGGATTGGTGGTATCTTTGTCGCTGACCCCTTACTGTCATTTGTGGATGATCTACAGCCTCCACTTATCCAATTACATCCCCATCATATGTAAAGCTGGCCTCCTGCTTTATGTAAGTGCTGAGTGAGTCCCAAGTTGACTGAGTTCTTTGCATAGGATGCTCTGACCAGCAGTGGTCCAGGCTGGGCCAATAGGAAACACATGTAAAGTGCTCTTGTCTAGAACAGCCATGTTCTGTGTGGGGTTGCGCCTGAAGCTGACCCTCCACTGGGCAGAACCATTATATTTCCCGGGCTATGCTCTTATTAGCCTTCCTCCCACAGGAATAGCTTAGGGTCCATCCTCTGTTCCCTTTTTTATGTCTGTAGCATTTTTGCTACATTAGACTTGGGCTGGTCTTGCTTAGTGTCCCTCGCCTACCGTGAAATCTGGGATTTGTCAGAATGAGGTCTTGCTTTGATGACACTGTGCCATTGTTTCTAAGGAAAAGAATTAAAACATGAATTCCCTTGAAACTTTAGGATTGACCACATAACTTAGCTAAGCTACTTTTCTCCCCCCCCCCCCTTTTTAATGCAGAAAGCTCCCAAGGATATAATGTAGAACTACCATCTAGACGTGAAAAGTATGATGTCTGAAAAAGTCGTGTCAAAAGATTGTAAATCTTTAATACAAATTCCTGGGGGCTCTTGAGTAATGTGTGGATTATGGAGAAATAGTTGCTTTCTGGGCTAACATGGCTCTATTTTATTCGGAATTCATAATGTGTTAATAGCCAGCCTTCAGATGGAGGGTCACAAGTCAACCTGGGCCCTAAATGACTTGATGATGATGATGATGGCAATCATTGTAATAATAACTACCACTTATTTTATGACTACTAGGCCCAGATGCTACACTAGGGGCTCAGCATCGATCCTCATGTATTCGTTCCAGTGTTCTTACGAGATGGGTGGAATTATCTCAGTTTTCCAGGGAAGAAAAGTAAGGGATCAGAGAAGTTACGACACCAGCCTAGAATTTGAAGTCAGGTTTGTACTCTGAATCTTTCCTTAGAAGTCAGAATGCGCTAGGACGGGGTGGCCACCATTCACCAGCACCACCATCTTCCTAGTGCATCCATACAGTATCGAAAGAAGTGGCATCATTTCATCTTTATGAAATCTCCGGGGCCTTCTTTTGGCCCAGGGCTCTATCTGAGTAGTTCTTCTCTTGTCTTTATACACCAGTCTAATAACCTTCTTCTGTACCTAAGGCAGCAAGAGCACCTGTGGAGAGCCCAGCCCTTAAGGTTTATGCATGAGGATTGCTCAGTTAGGAAGTCCCCAGCTACCTTCTCCGTTAGGAGTCTTTGTCCCAGAGTGTACACCCTTGGTAAACTTGTTACCTCTCCTCTGATTCTTGTGTCTGTGCTGCTAGGCTGTCTACATTGTCATACGTGCTGGAGTGCCACTGTGTCACGATCTTTGCAGCTGGATTTGTAGCTTCCCTTGTTCAAGTCTAGCTGGTGTTAACCTGCTACCTCTCCTCACTGCCCTGTTTATAAAGTCTCCCAAGAGACTCGGCATCCAGTAATTGGCAGCTGAAGTGGGAGAGTGCTTTATATTTAAAAGATGTTGTAACTATATAAAAGAAAAAGAACAAAAATGTCGTCTGAACTCCAATCTCCTTATGCAGGGTTTTCCGACCCCTCTTAGTTTTGCCTTGTATTTGTGTTAAACTGAGTATATCTTTGTACACGCATAATTGCAATCACTGGGCCGTCTAACTTATCTGGAAAAACCTGTGATTGAAACGACTTGCTGGGGAATGGAAGCTGTGGAAGCCCCAATTCTCAGATCTCAGCCTGATGGCCGCAGTCATGATACCACAGTTTCTCAAATGTTGTATGTGGTCTTGTTTTCAGTTGCACAGTGATATCATGCAGGGTCTTGTGGAATCACGGTTGTAACTCCTTATGCTTTTCTCCACCAATTTTGATAATTTACATTGGGAATTTTCCTGTGTAAGTTGTATTTTAGATCAATAATGCAAATTGTAAGACCCGGTAGCGCCCCAGGCCTCCTCCTATCTGACTAGGCCTTAAAGAAATCAAGAAATAAGGAACATACACCCCCTTTTCCCCACAAATTATAAATTGTACCAGTTGTTTGCAGGTGAACTTGGAAATGCTTTTCACTGGTGCTGGGGCATCTGTCTTCATTCAACAAAGATATTTTCAGCATCTGTTAGGTACAGGGTATTCTGTCTCGCCCTATTGGAGGATTTATGGCTATACAAGACCACTTTTGTTCTCAAGGGACCTTCAGTCTAATTGGGAGGGTCTCCTTGTTTATTTATTCAGTACATTTTATTCAGGACCTACTATGTGGCAATCCCTGGGCTAGATGCTGAGGATTCAAAGATTATATGGGGCAGATTCCGCCATTCAATTGGCTGCCTCTGGATGTCCCCGTGATGCTCACGTCTGGCAGGTAAGGCGTAAATCTCCCTTTTAAAAGGTGTCATGTAATGAAAGCATTAAGAGAGGGCTGGACAAAGGGGAAGGAACAGGGCATCAGGGGGAGTGATACTTAGAATTGAAGACACCCCCTGCATAAGGTCCCACAGATGGTCTGTGATTAATAGTTCCTGGAACTGTTGAGTCTTATGCCTTCGACAACAAGCCAGTCTGGGACGTGGGGAGATGACAGGCTGAGAGAAAAGTTGGTTGTAGGTTCCCTATCCGGATAGTCATAAATGTCGGAGTTGATGCAATTCTTGTAGTAGCCTGGGAAGCTATTTGCATCATTCTCTGAGGTCTTTTGAAAACTACCACATAATAACCACAACAAACAATATTTAGCCTGTCGGGACCTGGGGGCTTGACTGTTTCTTCAGGTCTTGTTCTCTCTCTGTCTCTTGGTGCTGCTTTCTTTACGTTGGCCTTCCTTGGGCAGCCATTTTCGATGCAAGCCAACAGTTCAGGGCTTCCACCCTGTTCTCTCAGCAACTCGGGCAAGAGTAATTTTCCCTTCCCAGTAGTTTCAGTCAGTGCCCAGGTCTTTACTCAGAGTGGACCCACCCGAGTCATATGGCCATCTCTGAACCAGTCATGATGGCCATTTCTGATTGGTCCAGCCCAGTCATGTGCTCACCTCTTGATTCAGCTGTAGGGTCTGGCTCTCCAGAAGTGTGCAGGGAGAGGTGTTATTTGCTCAGAGGTGAATGGGGAAGCTGTTGTCAGATGAAATAGGTATGAACTCAGGGCAGATAAAAACAGCAGATGTCTACTATGTATAGCCATATAGCCCTGTAGTAATTCAACTCCTAATGAATCCTTGCTGGCTCCAGCCAGTTTGTTATTTAAGGTGAGGTTTTCATAGCTTTGGAAAGACTTGGTGATAGGGGCTTTAAATAGAGAAAACAAAACAAAGGGCCACGAGTCCATTTTGTTCCACTCAAATGTATTATAGGTCATAATCTTCAGTTTTATAATTACTGATGAGAATGCCTGAGCCAGGACTCCCCTGAGATTTATCTGCCACTTATCTGGAGTACGTAGGAAGGATATCAGCTTCCCCTGCCCACCCACCTCCAAGCAGGCCAAGCCCCATCTCCCATGGGGTGGACTGGTCAGCATGTTCCATGGGCCTGGCACAGTGTGCAAACAGCCTTGCTGTATTATATCCTTTAAAAACCCAGCGTGCTTGCCATCTCATAACTTTTTGCTTAATGCCGCAGAGAAATACGTGTTTGGCTGTGATGCCTTTCTTCTATAGAGCAGTGAAATATGCATATTTCCCTGGATGGCTTGTTTCTGGCCATCTGCCCCATGTGTATCTGTGAGTGATGGAACAGAGGTTACTTCTTGGGTCTTGATCATTCTGAAGTGACATTTGGCATTAATTTGCTTGTCGCCACGGAGGGCCCCAGGGACCCACTTGGGAGAAGGTGAGTTACAGCCCACAAGGCAACTTTTCTCCTGATGACCAGTCTGCAAGGCTATTTCAGGCCACCCCATCAGGGCACTGAGAGATGAGTTACAGAGTTTTATTCTCATGCATGTGAAGAAATTATGCCTTTTTAAGCCATGCTCGGGAGATGATAGCCTTTTCATCCCCAGTCCCCCCACATTATCCCCATCTTTTTGGGATAGGAAGAGGAACGCCTGTGAATCTTTAGGGATTGAGACTAACTTGGGCTTTGAAACACATGCAGGTGCTGTCAACCAAGAGCACCGATCACGTTCATGGTGCTTCTTTTAAAGCGTGTGGAGTTATAGCTGGCTAGTCCTCCTCACCCCCTCTTGTCATTCATTGCTGCTTTTATTTATATATCCAGGAGCACATAATTATTGGCATATTCCTACCCCCCGCCCCCGCAAAGTGTGAGTTCTTTGACATATGTAGCCACGTAGTATCCATCTTTGTGTGCTCCCCTACCCATGATTCCTCTCGCTACGTTGTGGATGGGTGACATGGCAGAACTGATTGACAGCTGAACACCAGTACCCCCCCCACTCCACCCCCAGTTCCTTGACCCATGCTTCAGTGGGACAGGCCTACACGTGGTGAAAGTTGGGCTGCTTTCACATCTGCAAAGCTTGACATTAGAATGTCAGTTCCCTGAGGGCAGAGAGTTCTGTCTTTTTCTCGCAGCCACAGCCCCAGTTCTGGGTACAGAATAAGGACTCGATAAGTGATTTGTCGAGTGAATGGATACCTAAAAAAATTGTCGCGTATCCTGTACACTGCTAGCCCCACTATGCATATAGCTTCATTTACTTTTGCAAACAAAATGATGCAGTCAGTGTCATTATTCCCATTCTACAGAGGTGGGGACCAAGACGTGGAGCTGTTAAGGAACTTGCCCAAGGTCACAGAGCTCAACCCCAGGCTTATCCGATGCTGAAGCCCACCCATGGCCCTACATCACATTGCCTCTGATGCAAAGGGTCCATGCACCACAGGTCGTGGCCAGACCTGGCCCACCATGTGCGTTTGTGCAGCCCCCGAGCTCAGAATGGCTTTTACATTGTCACATGTTTGAAAGAAAGTAAAAGAAGAGTGATGTTTTGTGACATGTGAAAATTGTATGAACATCAAATTTTAGTGTCTGTAAAGAAGTTTTATTAGAACACAGCCTCCTCTTCCTTCATTTATATGTTGCCTGTGGCTGCTTTTGCCCCATGATGGCAGAGTTAAGTAGTTGGCACAGAGAACATGTGACCCGTAAAGCCCACAGAATATTTACTCTCTGGCCCTTTACAGAAAGTCTGGTGGCTCCCCCTGTCACCTCCTATGTCTGCCTTTGTTCTTTTCCTTTCCTGTTGCTTTTCTCTGAAGGCAGGACAGCACTGTGGTCACTGCAAGGCTCTCGTCGCTTGACTATCAAAGTGCGGTGTTGGCTCTGGACTGAGTAGGATTTAGGTGGGCTTCTGGAGTGTTCTGTCAAATGGAAGTAATGGCATACCCACTGCATTTGATTTTGTGAGAATTCACTGAATTAATGTAGCTAGGCTTAGTACTTTGAATATCACCTACTACCGTGTTTCACCGAAAATAAGACCTAGCCTGACCATTGGCTCTAATGCGTCTTTTGGAGCAAAAATTAATGTAAGACCTGGTATATCATATCATATCATATCATATCATATCATATCATATCATACCATACCTCGTTTTATATTATATAAGACCCGGTCTTATATTAAAATAATACTGGGTCTTATATTAATTTTTGCTCCAAAAGACGCATTAGAGCTAATGGTCCGGCTAGGTCTTATTTTGGGGGAAGCAGGGTATATCACATGCACTCGATAAATGCAAGTTCTCATTTCCCTTCATCCACGCCTCTGTCTTTTCCTCTCTCTCTCTCTCTCTCTCTCTCTCTCTCTCTCTCTCTCTCTCTCTCTCTCTTTCACACACACACACACACACACACACACACACACACACACACAATTTTGTATCTTATATTTATCTGAGAAAGAAAATACTTCTTAGTTGTTCTTTCTGCCTCATTTAAGTGTGGAGTGCTTAATGTAGCCACACAGAAATTAATTGCTTGTTTTGTTGTTATATAATTAAGAACTTAATTAAAAATGAATAACTTTTCACTTCATTTTCTCCATTTACACAATTTAGATATTTTATTTTGTCACCCATTAAAATTGGAACGTGAGTGTTAAGTGTCAGTGAGTGAGGGTGGTTTGTTCAAAACACATTAGCCCCTGTCTTGCTGGGGACAGCGTGTGGGGGCCTTGTGAACACTGCCCACCTGGGGGTAAGACCCAGGTGAGCTTGTACACCAAGCCCATGGAGGTGAGCAGCAGACCAGCGGATGATACTCTCTCAGAGACCTGCCATGGGAGGTCCTCATCTACTCACCTGGGCTGCTTCAGTTCCACGAGTCGTGACGAAAAGTGTCCGCTCTGGGATTTTTATGTGTAAATTCCACTTTTCCCTCATAGGGGGGAGTCTGGGAATACCATACAATGGCTCCATTTAAGAAGTGACTGTATGAAATGAGGCAAGGAAAGATATGGTATTTCTTTAAAACAAAAACAAAAATCCCACAAACCTTCTCCCCACCTCCCCCCCCCTCCCCCATAGGTAAGTGGTGCAAGCTTGAGAAGGTGTAAATTTGAATTCCTTAGTAATCAGTTGTCTGCAGTGTGTTTTGGTGTTGTCAGCCTGGGTCACCATTATGGCAAGTGTGGTGTATTCTGCTCAGAAGTGGTAGCCATACCGAGATCCTGACGTCCTAGGCTCCTTATACACGTACATGCTGTCGGTCCTGCAGTAGTTTTACCCTTGGAAGACATCAAGAGCGTGGCCCAAAGCCACACAGGGAGCAAACGAGTGGAGCCAGAATTTCCCTCCGGGTCTAGCTGATTCCAAGGCTAGGTACTCTTGGCACACCATTTCCTAGGACTGGTTTATTGGTTAGATGGGTGGAAGGGTGGATGGGCAGAAAGATAGATGAGTCCTTGACAAGCTTCCCTGAAATGGTCAAGTAGAAATAAATTGAGAGGATAAGCAACTTACCCATTTTACAATTTTGTGTGAGCCATGTAAGCCTTCCTGTTCATTGTTTGGTATTAGATTTTTTTCAATTATAAAAAAAAATGCATCATTATCTGGACAGCTTTTAGAAAAATTATAGAGCCATATAAAAGGGAAGTTAAGTTTCCCCCTTTCACTCCTCCCTCCATCCCTGCCCCCCGAAGTGACCCTAGTTAGTAGTTCGTATATGCTTATACATCTTTCTTCATGCTTATATACATAACAGGCGTATGCAAGATTTTGTTCCCTTTATCTGAAGCTGGACGATGCATACTTCCCCATCCCATCACAGTACATGGTGTCTACCTGACAGGTCAATAAATACAGCTGTGCTTTATTCTTTTTAATAGCTGTATAATATTCCACAACCTAGAATAGCAGGTTGCAGCCAGCTAAAGGACGTGTGTCCAAACGGAACTAAGAGTGTCATGCATCATTTCTTCATTTTAATTAAGAATTTTTCTGAACGGATATTTCAGATATGACTTTGTGCTGCAAGGCAGATCGTAGGTGGACATTTTTATGTCACAGGTGGGCCTAATTATCCTTGATTAATGTACTGTAAAACCTGATAGAATCAAGACGAAGAAAGGGACATGAAAGGACTTGGAGCATATGTTATCCCAGCCCCGAAGGCAGCCACCGCACACAAGGCAAGCACTCTGATTTGACTCTGCCCATGCTTAACACAGTGAGTTATGAGGCAGGGAGAATTCTAGACTTTAGCCACCGATTTAACAAACTGGTGACTTGGAGATCTGCACTCCAGAGTTGCCATCCTCATCAAAGTCTATATCTTTATCTAAAATTTATTAGCCAGCTTCACACCTGTTTGCCAGCTCACTAATGGAAGCCTTTTGCATCAATTTGTTCCTATAATTTAAACAGCATTTCAATGTATATTGTCGAAGCAGAAAGGAGTTGCAGCTCCTCGCCAGTAGGATTAATTATTTATTATCCTTTTCATAAATACTTTCCTAGGCCAACATAACTGAAAAATGCTTAGGCTGTTTAAAAAAAACAACAAAAACAAACGCACACGCACAATGTTTTCCAAATGGCTAATTTGAAAAATGTCACTGTATTAGTTTTCATTTACATCTGTCAGGAAACATTTATATCTACATGTAAGGATTTTTTTTTTCCTTTCACCAGTTATTTTTTGTGTGTGTGTGGAGTATGCATTTAATTCACATTTACAAATTGGTTTCTGTTTTTAACTAAAGGCACTTTTTCAGCAGAAATGACTTGTATGATGTCACAGATCTAACTTGTAATCTCAATGGCATTCCATTTGAAGCCTTGAAAATGCTACCTTCCTTTTTTATGGCACTTAAAAAATAAAAATTAAAAAAAACTCTGCTCGATTAGTTTGTAGAAAGAATCTTCAGATGCAGGTAATGCCAGCTTTGGCCTTGTAGCCCACCTGTCATTGTTGGGAGACAGGTTTCCAGGGTATCTTCTGGTTTTGCAGGTCTTGGGAACAGAGGTCCTGACGAACAGCTTTCCTTTCAGACTATCTTTTCAAGGAGCTTTGTAAAGCAAAGAACACTGGAAGATAGAGAGTGTCTCCCACGAGCAGAGGGCACGGTTGTTTCCTGTCCAGTAGGGAAAAGATAATGTTTCCCTTCAGGACAAAGTTGAGGCAGATTTGCTTGATCAGAGATTTGGATTTCTAAACTCAGTGTTTCCCAGCTGTGACTCAAACCCGCTGTGGACACAGCGTTTACCTCAGCGGGTCCTCATCACTCCCGTGGGACAGGGGACCGGGGCTACCGGAACGGATGCAAAAATGAATTTCACATTGTTTGCAATGCTGTGAGCGATAAAGTACCTTGTATCTGACCCTGGAGTCTCATGCCTTCTGCTGGCTTCCATGAAACTTGGCAGCTAATAACTCCTTAGCTTTACAAATAGGGTGAGATCTTAGACCTTTCACAGTTTGAAAATTATCTAACCGATCACTGAGATTGTTGAGAGTGAGGCATGAACAAACTGTTGTCCCCAAGCTAAATCCAGCCCACAGCCTGTTTTTTGTTTGTTTGTTTGTTTTTTACGACCCACAAACAATCAAAAACAAAGACTATGTGACAGAGACCATAATGGGGCCTCAAAGTCTAAAGTAATTAATCTCTGGCCCTTTACAGAAAAACTTTGCTGACCCCTGATATAGAAAAAATTATTAGCACAGTCCTGGTAAATAGTGGGTACAACGTTATTAACAGTAGCACTGAAATACCATTAATTATATATACTTCACACATATTAGTGCTGTTCACCCTCACAGCTGCCCTTTGTGGTGAATACAACCATTAACCATCATTACCATCACACAGAAAATGAGGCACAGAGAGACTGGTTAACTGACCTAAGGTCACACAGCTGGTAAATGGTTGGGGTAGGATTAGAACCCAGGTGACCAGGCTCTGAATCCCGTATTCCAACCTTCTGCTGCCTTCCTATGATACTCAAAATATCGAGTTCTTGCTGTGCACCTGTTAGGTGTCTTCCCATGCACTTTAGGACTGATTTAGACACCAGCCTCTGAGGTGAGGTCTACATTTTGCAGATGAAGAAACAGAGACTCTTTTGAAGCTTTACCCAAAGTTTTGTGACCATAAGCCTTGGTTCTGGAATTCAAATCCATGTCCATATGGCCCTAAAGCTGATATTTTTTCCAGAGCTTATGCTATGGCAAATGCAGCCATTATTTTGGCCCGTTTTCAAAGTGACTAGCTGTAAATATTTTACAGCTTTCTTAAATTAATACTTGATGTTGGTTGTCAATCATTTTCTTTACATTGATGGGCCTTTTTATTTTGGGAGTATTTGTCTGGTCTTTAGATACTTTGGCTGCTCTAAAGATGATGTATCTGCTGAAATGTGACATCAAAGCCAACTGAGGAAGAGTCTTAAATTGCTTCATACGCCTCGATCCATCCCAAAAGGGCAGGAACGAACCTGCTAGAACACCTTTCCCTTGGAAATTTAAACAGGTTCACTTTCAAATTCCTGGTGTTTGTTCAGGTAAAACAGTTGCTCTGAAAGGCCTCACCGTCTTACACTTCTGTCAATCTTTCGTGGCTGCAAAATTTTTTGTTTACTTTGGGGTAATCCAGTATCCAATGAAGACTTTTGGATTTATTTTTGGAGAGCTCTAAAAGTATATCAAGATGAAGCTAATTACTTTAAATCCTATGCTCAGGTAGCTGAGACTAGGTCTGTAGATGCTTTTCTGTGTCATTTCGAGTCAAAAATTACTTTTGATGACTTCATACATTATCCCATCCACAGATGGTCTCCTCGTCCACCTGACTTTCAAATCTGTTTTCAAACGGGGAATTTTGCTTAGGTCGAAGGAACGGGTGTGTGGATCTTGTCAGAGGAAATCACAAGCCCATGTAAACTCACTCTTGCTTCCAGCATTTCGTTCGTTGAAACATAAGCCGCAATATGCTGAATTTTCGCATAGTTTTATCCTGTGAGCTTGCTGGTGTCCATCACCTTCATGGCTTGTTTTAATATTTGAGTATTATTGGAAGTCTCTCAAGATCCTGGAAACCAATTGTGAGAATTTTACAAAATCTAGATTTTTAGGCAGGGAGCCCATGTTGTAAGTAATTCAATTAAGTGTCCTTTTTCCTTGCTTTCCTTGTAGAGTGATAAGAGCTCAGTGTTTGTTCACCCCAACAAGGAGGAGGCTTTAGGGTGAGAAGTTATCTCTTGTCGTTGGATTTATCTCCGCCTCTTCGTCATTGTGGAACTTAGTCTTTCCAGCAATGAAAATATTCCCATGAGACTCTACCTGGAGAGGACGAAGGAGAGGGGAGGGAGTGGGGGAGTCGCTTGGGATCATCCTGCCTTAACTGTCCCTAACAAGTGAATACGCAAGGAGAGGTGAGGCATTTGGGCGCTTCTCAGGCAATGCAAAGAGCATGGGGAGTTTCGTTAGCCCCCCCCACCACCACCACCACGCCTGGCTGGCTTTCTTTTTTTTCAGGGATGTCTTAATAAGCACTGCGTGCCTCTGGGTGAGGGAGAGTAAAGTTCTAATCCAGGCTTTGCACAGCTTTCCAGCCAGGAGACCAGGAGACTATCAGTCACTTATGCAGCCTCATTGTCTGCTGAATAAATCTGAACATTGTGAAGATGCAATGAGATAATCATGTAAAGCTCCAAGCAACCTTAGATAGGCAATGGGAAATGTCTGGAACATTGCAGTTGTTCATAACGACACCTACAGTAATAATACTAATAATACACTAAGGATAAGGCCGTTTTACTTCACTGCACTATAGGCCAGTTTTCGATCAGAAAGGACCTTTTGGAGACTCACAGGGTCGTATCGCTTACTTTTGCCCTCCACCTCCACAAGGCAGTTCTCAACAGTGGGTTTGTAGATGATTTAGGAGTGCTTGTCTTTAGGGTCCCATCTCAAAATCTGAGGCATCACAATAAATGGTCATTGATTGCAGGCGTTTTTTTTTTTCGTTTTTTTTTTCTTGGTAATCTCCTTCCTTCCTCCCTCCTTCATTTCCACTCTAATGCTGGGCGTTGTATTTTACCTTTGTCAGTGACAGAATCTTGGAGCTCTTTCTCCTCCTCCCAACATCCCTTCTCACATCCACTCTTCTCACATGCACTCGTCCCTTGCCTGTCCATAGTGTAGCTCTGATTGCATCCATCCTAAGAAAACCATTGACGCAGTCCCATTGCATAGCCACGTCCAATCTTCCTGGCCTCTAACTCTTCCTCGAATTGCTCTCAGCCTACTTTCCCAACCTTATTTCCCCTCCCAAGTAGTCGCACCTCCCAAGTTTCTCCAAAGTGATCCGTGTGTGGGGGTGGTGTGGACTTCAGAATAAATCACTTTGTTCATTGTTCGACTCTGCTCAGAGGTATGTTTCAACATAAGCCTGACCTCCGCTGTGCCAGGCAGAGAACAGCATGTATTCCGAGGGCTCATTCATTCAGTGAACATTTATTACATCCAAGCCATGGGGAGCCATAGAAGGAATTTAGAGCAGAGTTGTTAAATTATCAGATTTGCCTTTCAGGAGACCATTTCTAGCAGCTGCAAGAGAAACCAGGCTGGGGAGGCCTGCTGGGAGACAATTCCAGTCACCCAGGCAAGGAATGCTTCGTGCTTCTGCCCCTTGTGCTTGGAATACACTCCCCATTTCCACCCCTGTCCTCCCATACCTTCATGGTTAACTCCTACCCATGCTTTGAAACCCACTGCATTTCAAGATTGCAGCTGCTGCCCCTTCCAGCTCTCCAAACACTTTCTCTGTCATCGATGCATTTCTCACTTTAAACAGTGTAGTATTTTCTGAAATCACCTCGATTCCCCTACCGGTTTGTAAACTCTCTCGAAGTCGGAATTCATGATGGCTTTTCCTCTTTTTGCACATCAAGGATACGGGGCCCGAGCTTAGGAAAGCCAGAGCTACGCACAGTTCACGTGTCCCTGGAACTGCCCCTTTTCTGCGTCAGTTTGCTCTGCAAGACTTTGACGGGAGTGGGTCTCACTCCGTTCAGGGGTACGCATCTGATACTCAGCGTTGGTGGTCAGAGTAGGAGTTTTGAGTCCTTGCGCCTCAGAGACAAGGGGTTGATTTCTTTCCAGCTCAGCCTTCTGTTTTGGCGTCAGGCTCCTTGTTCTACCTGGGGTGATGGCTGTGATAGATCCAACTCTGGATTTTTACTGCTGATCAGACTCAGCCTGGTCACCTCCCTCATTCTTGTTTCCCCTGCTCACTGCTGCTTTTCCTCCCTAGGCTGGAGCCATAGGACCACCTCTTCTGTGGACCTGGCCCCACCTTGGGCATTCCCTTTTGGATAGACAAAGAAATGAAAAATTTCTTAAAGCCTGGTGGCCACCCAACCCGCGCTTCATGGAAGTTCACTGAGTCCCTATTGGCTGCAGTGTTTCAAAGTAAAACTCTCAATACTGGTTCATTTTTGGTTTTATTAATTTTCTGTGCTTCTGTTTCATTGGTTGCAAGTCACGATGTGAATCCATGCAGTTCAGCGAGCAGTGAGGGCCTGCCATGTGCCAGGCTCTTCCCCAGGTGTGGGTGGTGCAGAGTTCTCTCAGGAGCCTAGCACAGTAAAACACAATATGTTTATATGAGGCAGGTGCAAAAGTAATTGCGGTTTACCAGGTTAAAAATAATTGCAAAAACCACAATTGCTTTTGCACCAACCTAATAGATCGAAAAATAAGGTGGGATTCAGCCTGTTGACATGTCTCCCTTGGCACACGCACTTTCTTTTTAGTGGTGGAGAAAGTTTGTTTGCAACTTTGATTCTTGGTTTCTCTCAAAAATCCGGAAGGTCTAGCAACCTGGGTCCCACGTTTCCTAGAAGTAGTCCCAGGCTCACCCTGCACAGTGACTGTCGAGTTGTATGGATGGATGGGACGTGTATACATCAGGTCAGCTCATTCCCATCAGCCCTTGTTATTTCACACCTGGTCCCCTCTCTTCGTCGACATTGCCTGGCTGGCCTGTATCCATCACCTGCAGCCTCTGGCTTCTCTGGAGCTGGGTGCTGAGGCCCAGAGGAGGGCCAAACTGGGCAGAGGGAGGAGGGAGGAGGGGCGGTCAGAGAAGCCAAATCACATCTCAAAAGATGAGTGATTTAGGTAGGCGGAGAGAGAGATGGGGACAGCAGCATGGGTGAGAGAAGAGCCCAGGCAAAAGCAGAGTTCAAATCAACACTGCATGGCGTGCTCCGAGTAACCCCGGTGGCACTCACATACCTGGCTCTCTCGCACCTGCAGTGGAAGGTGGAAGAGTAGGGCTCAGAGGGATCAATGGGATTGTCCCCAGCGGCTCAATCGAATCTTGGAATCTTCCTCCTGGTGATTGTCCCTCAAGACAACACTTTTAGCCCCAGCAGAATCCAGTGCAGAAGGCATTCACCCAAAGTCATTTGTCCATTAAAGGCCCTTTAATGGGCCTGGGAGGTTCTCAAAGCAATTTCAGCGCACCCTACCCATGAATGGTAACCAGTAACCACAGGTGGGAAGGGCAGGGGGTTTGGAGCTACAGAACTCCGTTGTTTGTCTCTGCTTCCCACCAGCCATTAGGCTTTGGGGCAGTTATCTAGCTCACCCCAGCCTCAGTTGCCCCATTTGTCCAAGGGAGTCAGTGGGTGAAAATTAGAGCTCATTTGTGCATAGCACAATTATCATGCGTGGCGTAGGGCACATATACAGCCAGTGGTATTAATAACATTACGAATTATAACAGAAATGACAATCACAGATTAATCAGGTGTACCATGTGTCCACAGCGACCTGAAAGAAAGATGGACAAGACAGGGCTTTTCCAGACTCCCGGCGCTTTAGCTCTCTCTGTAGCAGCCCTGACAATACTCACTGTGCTCCTAACTGCTGTGAGCCAACTCAAATCCTTCCGGAAGAAGGTTGGGTATGAATTATAAATAACCAAATGTAAGTAAAGTGGGTCTCTGCTGCCGAAGTTGGGATCACAGTTAAAATACTGGAAGCTGAGTTTGTGTGGCCATGACCTTTCAGTCCTGTGCTTGAATTGCCGCTTTAAGACTGCGAGGAGACTTTCACAGATGAAGCATAAAAACATTTATTTCATGCCCTCACCTGGAAGTGTGGCGACGGGTGGGGTGGGGGGGGCGAGGATATTTACTATCCAGAAGTTAGGGAGGCTTTTATGAACTGGGCCATCTCTCCTCGGTCCCCGTTTTGCCTCACGTCTCGGAACTCTCATTAATTTTTCACAGGCTTGTGATGGATAGTTTTTATTTATTCACGTCTGAGGTTCTGTTGTGTGAAAAGGACTCATTTTATAACATTACATATTCATGGCTTGGGATAGATGGGATAAGAAACTTATTATTAATGTGTCACTGTGGGAAACTTACTCGAGTTCATTTGCGAACCTTGTTAAATTTGGTGTGGTCAGCAGACAGGGTGAAGTTGTAGATACGCTCTCTTAATGGAGGGCAAAGAGTTTTGCCGTTCCTTTCCCTTGATTCAGTGAAACAAGTTTAAATCTTATTTACATCTTTCAAAGTCGTAATTTGAAGGGAAAAAAGTCAAAAGGGGGTTGGGAGGGATGGCAGAGATTGGGCAGCAAAAGAAGATCCTGTCTTCTTGTTGAACAGCCTTATTCCTCAAGCATGCTTGGATTTCCTACCATGTTTGTGTAAGGGATGAACTGCTTTACTAAAAGAGGATAAAAAGAGCCTTGCTCCATTTCCCACTGCCTTGTCTAGCATTCTTGCCTTGGGGCAAGTTGCACATTTCTCCATCTATGCATTCATCCTCCTGACCTCTGCTCTGGATTCCAGGGCGTTCTCCATTCGGAGCTCCCACTGACATCACAGAATTTCTTGCCTGGGACAAATAGAGGGAATGTGAACATACCATCTTGTAAATCAAAGCTGAGGGGTGGGAGAGAGGGCCCAGTGGGGAACCTGGCCCAGTCTGCTTCAGGGTGAGCTGAGCAAGAAGGAAGCATATGTTGCACTCAGTTCTCTGCAAAGACAGCCGCTGTGCTCTGGTAGGGGCTGTATGTCGATTCTGTGGGATTTGTGGGGCGGGTATGTGTTTGCCAGTTTGGTTTAGCTGTCACATGACTAGTGGGCACTGCCGTGTAATAGACGTCTCCATGTGAGAGGAAAAACAAAGTCAATAGATGAAAAAGATCCATTTTTAAAATCCGGAAATTCTACATACCAGGTATCAGACTTGAAGAGTATATCCAAAATATTAGGAATCGTGTGGAACCCTCCTTTGCCATATTTCATGGACTTTTTCAATCCTAGAATTGGTTAATGATAACCTTGTGCCCTCCAGGGGAGTTAAAAAAAAAAAAAAAAAAGTGAAATTCTTTGGATCATCAGAGCAGTTAGTTAGCTTATGAAGTTTGATGCTGGGGTGTACACGGCGTGAGCAGGGGACAAAGGAATTGAAATAATGCCTTAGAAGGCATCCTCTGAAGATGTTTCCATAATGCAAAACATTTGTTTCTCACCGGGATCCCATTGGTGGTTCGCCGGTATTATATTGCCATTTATATTGGAAAGGCAGGCAGTGCGAAAACTGTAGTCTATTAAGAGTTTGTGAGTGTGTGCATGTGTATACAGTGAAATAATATCTAGTGTAATGTGAAGTGACAGTCGAAATTACAGCTTTTCTCTTGCCGCAAGGGTACTTCTTTGCCAAGTAGAGTAATATTGTTGTAGCAGCGTTCAAGACTGTCAGCAACCTTAGCTGAGTCTGCAGAGAGTCATAATTGTGCGTGGAAGGAAGGCGCTTCCTGTCGGGGGAAATACTATAATTTTGATATATATTTGTTGGTGCCAAACTGCAATTAAATAGGAGGTGTTGGAGGAAGGTTTTATGTAACCAGCTTGAATTTGTTAATTAATTAGCAAAAACTTATATTTGGAATGCTCCAGGAAACCGTTCCATTTGTTCCCCTAACTTGATTTCACACCATTGTTTTTTTGTTTGTTTTTCTTTTTGCTTGTCTCTTACCACAAAATAGCTCCCCGCCACCAACATCGCACAGAATAAAATGTTTTCAACCACCAAAGGAAGGGAAAAAGAAAACACCTTGAATCATCTTATCTTTTACATTTTTTTTTGGGGAGGACGTTGGTTGGTGACCTGACAGATGTGTAGTATTTGGAGCAATGTCTGTTATGATTTAACTTATACCTCGGAGTTTGTGGTTATATGGGCGGACTTTTCAAGTGACTAAAGGAACAAAAGTTGTCTTGGTGTGTGTGTGTGTGTGTGTGTGTGTGTGGGTGTGTGTGTGGGTGTGTATGTGTATGTGTGTGTGTTAAATTGCTTGCAAAATACTAGTTTATCTCTGTAGTGTTATTTGACGGATACTAGCTCCCCCATTCCCCTGCCTTTTCATTTGTTGGGAGAGTAACAGGTTTCTTGGTGACAACTCCTTGCAGTCTCAAGAAAGAGTGAGGGTGTCACCAGAGTGCACTGTAAGCTGCTATTCAGATGAAAAAAATACCTTCTTTTTTGAATAAGTAGAAAACCTTGGAAGGCTGAAATTGGCATAATATATTTAAAACTAAGGCACTTATGTGAGAAGAAATAAAGAACAGAGTGTGTTGTTTTAAAAAGGTATTATTTAGGAGTCTTGAAAAAGCAGTGTGTGTGTGTGTGTGTGTGTGTGTGTGTGTGTGTGTGGAGGGAGGGGGCTTCCCTCTCATATTGAGCATTTTGCAAATTAAGTGAGTTTCATTCTCCTATAAAATATGAATCCAATAACATTTTATATGATCATAAAATGTGTCTACTTTTGTCTCCATCTTTCATGAAAAGAAAGAAATATTCCCAAAGTATCCTACAAAAAATAATTAATCAGCAACCTTTCATAGTTATTTTCTGAGGTTAATTATTACCCTAAGAAATCAATTTCAATTTCTGCAGTTTGAGAGACGCACTTGTGACTTGGTGTTTCCAAAAAAGAGAGTGGAGTTAAAATGCTAAATGGGAGCCTTCATTCCCTCCAGAAAATGCCTTTGCTGCTGGCCATGATTTATCCACTGCTGTCTTGCCCGTTTATACCCCACGCCAGAAGAATGCATGGAAAGTGTAATAGAGCTATTAGAATCTAGTGTAGGAGATTGGTTACAGTAAGAAACAAAAGTTGTCTTCATATCGTTAAAATAAAAATGAGACACCCTTGAGTCTCCACAGAACATAACTTGGCCTTTTTTTTGCCAACCTTCCCGACCAGCCTGAGCTAATGTTTCAGGGGGCCAGGGGACCTGGGGAGACGGCATGAATCTATATTCCTGATGACTGCTACTCTTGTCCCGAGACAAAGGTGAGTGCAGAGGGAAAAGGGAAGTGAAATTTAAACCTGGAACTATCTCTCCTGATGGGAAACAGGAAACCCAAAACGAAGGGAATGAATCCATTTCCCCTCTTTCCGATCTTCTGTAAAAGTCATCAGTCACACACTGTTGTCACCAGGCACCTGAGTTTCCTGAGCCGAGACTAGAATGTTCTGGCCCGTTAGAGCTAACCAGGGCAGGCTGTCCCCAGCTGGGAGAACATGGGCAGTGCTGGGATTTCCCCTCATATTAAGTATGTTCTTCAGGTACATTAAAAAAAAAAAAGAAAAAAAAAATTTTCTTTTCCCATCTTTCATCTACTTTCAGTGCTTGGCTTAGAATCTCGTATCATTTGGGACGACTGATAGTATATGTTTTGCAAGTTTTAAGATGAACATTTCAACACTTTGTGACATTCAGCAAAAAATGCAATAACTCCTAAACATTAGATAAGAGAAAAACCAATCACTTGGTCTGGATCTTGATTCTTTCTCTTTAGGATTCCAACAGATACGGTGAGTGGAGGTGTGAAGGGCTAAGAATAGACTCCTCAGTTAGTCAGGATGGGTCCCCTTGCACACCCAAGAGTCCAAAGTCAAACGAGCTTAAGTGGGAAGTGTCACGATTGGCTCGTGAAATGCAAAGTTTTATGCAGGGGTCAGCAAATTTTCTCTGTAATAGGCCAGGTCATAAATATTTCTGGCTCTCTGGACCGTGAGGTCTCTGTCACAGCTACTCACCTCTTCACTTGTTGCGGAAAAGCAGCCTAGACAATTGGTAAATCAGTGAGCAGGGCTGTGTTCCAATAAAACTTTATTTATGGATACTGGAATTTGAATGTCATACAATTTTTCATGTATCACAAAATATTCTTCTTCTTTTTTTTTTTTTTTTTCTTCAACCATTTAAAGATGTAAAGCATTATTAGATCCCGGGCTACACAGAAAGATGGCAGCGGTCCAGAGTTGGCCCAGGGGTCATAGTCTGCCAACCTGTGGTTTAGGGTATAGTTTTTAACAGAGCTCCAATATGTCATCAGGGCCCTGTCTTTATCTAATCTTCTGCCTTTGATGAGCTTTTGTTTGTTATATGCTTCAAAGAGAATATTCTCTCTGAATGGGGAGCAAGATGGCCACTGACAAATTAGCATTTCCCCACCTTAGCAACCCAGACACCAAGAAGCCCTCTCCCCCACTGTCTCAGGCACAGAAGCCACAGGGAGAACGGACTTGGCCTGGGTTTAGGCACATGTCTACCCCTGAACAACTTATGGCTTGAGGGGTGGGGTTCCTTAGTCTAGGCTCCAATCACATACCATGGTCCTACATGGAGTCAGGGAGGCCCACTTCCCTGATGGAACAACGGGCTCCATAGTGGCAGCAGAAGGGACGTGAGAAAACGTCTTGGGCAGACACACAAAGCATGGTGGATGGGCTGTTATCGATGACTGGCAAAGAATGGGTCTCTTTGTGAACTGCATCGCAGGAAGAGCCCTCTCCTGTTTCCTTCTCATTGACACCTGCCTTAGGTTCTGTTCCCCAGCAGCAGAGCCTGAGGCAGGCTTCTTGTTTAAGTGGTTTGTGGGGGTTGCGTTTTCAGGAGAAGGGGAATGAGAAGAGTGGCATGGGGCAGGGAAAATGTTCAGCAAGGATGTGACCAGCTTCCGACTAATCCCCTCGGGAGCTCTGAAGTATAACTAGTCCCACCGAGTCCATCCTGTTTGCGACAAGGCTGGCTGGTTGGCAGTTAGTGATCTGCTAGGAAAGGGCCGTGTCAGCTGGGTGCACCTGCCCAGTAAAGGGATCTGGGGTTAGGCAGCCCCACTACAATACATCAGTCTGCACCGGAGAGATTTCTCTCAAAAAGTGCTCCACCCATGGAAGGAAGAAGGAAGCAGATACTGCAATACTCTGTAGGCAGGGCCTGTACCTGGGTATCTACTGACACCCCTTGTACAGGTCAACACACTGACTTTCCTTCCTGCCCTTGGCCTCATACCTGCCTTTCCACTTTCCGACCTATTTACTTCAACACAGTGATCCTCCAATAACTTTCGTTTAGTGAAACTCAAGGCTTTTCAGGATGCTGAGCTAATGTCTTCCTTTCCTTAATTGACTAAATATATTATACACAGCTGGGTAGGTTGTTTCCTTGCTGGACTTGCTGCTACAATTTGAAAATGGATACAATTTTCTTTAACTCACATAGAATGAATATGGCATATTCATTCCTGGTTTCCTGTGGCTCTCCTCCTTTAGAAAATGTATTTACGTGGACATTTTTGAAGCACTTTTTAAGACATTGGAAAGGTTTTTTAAAAAAGAAAGAAAAGAAAAACCTTTTCCCCACCCCCAAACAATGGTTACATTGTGACAACAGTGGGTTGAGCTAAATTCAGCTACATCAAGGAAGAGCAATAAAAGGAGATGGATTGTTCTCTAAGCTTCACTTTATTGGATATTGTAATTGACATATAGTTGTCATTTATAATCATCTGTCCATTCCTGTGAGTTGGGAGCAGTAAAGTTAATTGTGGCGGCTCATTTGCATTAATCTCACCTCTGAAGGGTACAGTAACCCATTAATATCATGTCATGATGAATTATCACAAATAACATTGAACATATTGATTAATGATCTCTGAGATTTGTATCTCGTTAAAACATTTTGTTAGCTCTTTAAACTTTTAAGCCAACAACCATTGCAGGTAGGAAGGGTTTAGAGATCATCTGAGAGAGGATCGAGGGGAGTAGTGTACATTTTAGGGTCACTGATTTAAGGAGTTGGACTAGCCAGTTCCCATTAGATTTTATTTTTTCTTCCAGAAGCCAAGTGTGCTTCCTTGGTAACCTCCCACTACTTTCCACTGGATGATGGTTTCATCAAACCATGACTGCTTGGATTGTACAGGGGCTCTGATTCTCAAGTGGAATGACATTAGTAAGATTTATTAAAGGTGTCCTTTCAAAACCCTACATGGTGGCCTTTGGAATCTCTTCCCCATCTAGATCTGCTTGCTACTTTGACTTGTGCATTTGTTTTTTCCACCATTTAATCAAAATTTCTAAACTTGTATGGTGACATTCACATAGACTACTTTTGGAATAAGTTGTTTGAGATGAAACATCATCATTTAAAATATCACTTACTAACCCTTCACTTTGTAAAAATGCATTCCCCTTTTCCTGGGTGCTCGCATTTTTCAGATGGTTGTGGAAGATTTTATCTCCTCTGGACATTTTCACAAAACAAAGAAACAAAAAGACTAGCAGAGATGTAACTATATTGGGCGCATGTACTGTGTGGGAATTAATAAAATGATAGTAAATTCTCTTTAGCAAAGCCCTTTGCAAAGCCCTTCATAGTAAAAGTTTAAGAACAGTAAGTAGACACAGTAAATAAAAAGGTTGGTATAAGAGTTGAATTACAAACTTTGGTCTTTAGATCTGTTTCCTTTATCAATTGTAAAAGTGATGCAATATTTTATCTCTTTAACTTACATATTTCTTCCATGTCTGTTTCGTTTTTTGGTCTGTTTTCTCGAGGTAGGTATTTAAGAAATGACTAATGTTGGGACCAGTCTCCTCTGCTGTCTATTTAGAGAAAATGCAACAGATCTTCCTGAAATAAGGATGCTTGTGAAATAAGGATGTCATTAATGCTTGCTTGGCTTAGGTGGTCTTAGCCCCAAGGGCCATTCTGAAAAGGGCCAAAGTGTAACTTCTTTTGCTTGTCTGTAAGACCTCTAGCCCTTTACAAGAAACCAGCTCCTGGAAGATAGAAGTAGTGGATTAGCATCAGAATGGGCCCTTAGTGTGTTAGGAAAAGTCAAACGCATGAGGGCTGAACAGTGGTGGGGAAAGATAAGATGTTGCAATTATGCATTGTTTGTGCTGTTAGCCAGCAGGTAAGGACAGTGTTACCATTCTGATTCACTCTCAGATGCTTGCTTTTATGGAGGGGTCTTAAAACAATAATCAGACCATATGTGCAGCAATCTTTGGGCCTAAGTAGCTCAGGACAAAGTAGATTGCTTTCTTCTAAGAGCCACTTTCCTTTCCCTTCTTTGTCAGGCCTGTAATGTTCCTCACCCACTGAGTCTTTAATATCTGTGTTTTCAAATCAAAGAACAAGCTTTTTTGTCTCCCAGGATAGTATCTTGTAAAGCCAACCTCTTTATTACTTCACCCGTTTAAGACTTTATTACTTGGCGATCTAAAGCCTGCTAGTGAATTATGCATGTTAGAGCTCTGAGCACCTTCCCACTCCCCACTCTCCCTCCACCTTTTTGGGGGTCCAAAAAGTACAAGGAGATCTCGACGTGTGTTCATTTCCATCCATGGTATTAATCCTTATTCATTTTAAAAATCTGCTAACGGAAATATTTCCATTCAGCTCATTAATCAATTGTGATTTTCATTCCCTTGTTTTGTAAAAGCTGTTGCAATAAATACTTTTTTCACAAGGCGAAAATCCAAGAGATGGATGCAGCCAGCGTAATTAATTGCACCCAGTTACAGGAGATCAGCAAGTTTGTGAGATTCACATGCTGCTATACCATATGGTTGCCCAGTAGGCGAAAAATTTGATTAATGTTTTGAAGTAGATTTTTTTCAGCAAATATTACAGCCCCAGATGAGGTGTTTTTTTCTTTTTTTTTTCTTTTACTTTCTAGTATTGTTAGACTTAGCTGAAGGAACCAATCCTCTGATTTAAAGCTTAATATTGCGATCCAGTGAAAACTTAACATGCAATAAAAATTACAGTCTGCCTGTCTCTTGTGGATACAGAAAAATAATGCATTATGTCTTTGTTTGTAATTAAGTAAAATGTGAAAGTTGGATTCTAGAACTTGATTCTTTTTTTCCCCCTTAAAACAAAACATGACTGTGGTTTTTAATTGATGCATTTTGGTTATGATTTATAAGCAATATATTTGGGCAGACTTTTAAAACTAAAAGGAAACAGCAAAACAAAACAAAGCAAAACAGAGTCAGTGAACAGCTTACCAATTAGACCATTATAAATATAACTATGTGAGTGTCATAGAAAAGTTTAAGCTGTCTCTACTTTATTACCCTAAGGTATATTAGTTTCATAACCACTCAAGATGTTCATACTTAATTTCCCCTTTATTTAAAAAAAAAATCCCCAGATTTTGGAATAAATTTTATAGGTTTTTTTTTTTTTTTCCTTAGACAGTTTGTTTTATCTTGTGGCTCTTTGTCATGCGGGACACCCATCCTCTATGTCACTACCCTGCTGAGGTCATGCTCCAACTTTTCTCTCTAATCACTGGGATGGAATCAGCCATTTGGGAATGTAACAGGATAGACAGGGTACATCTGACCTTGGCATTCAAACAAAACCACATGAAAACTTGAAAACATGTAGGAACTGGTTGAGGGACTCCAGCAGGAAAATAAAATAAAATGAATTTCACCACTTTGGTAAATGACGCTTGATGCTTCTTTTCTGTTTTTCTTTCCTTTTGAAACATTCATTTTTAATTGCCTAAGCAATATATGACTCTCTTGAAATCTTAATGTCTGTCGACATGAACTATTAGCTCAACTGTTTAGAGCATGATCTTTAACCAGGTATCAACCAAGTTTTGTATCCTTTGAGTCTTGGCCAATAGAAAATTGTTTCTTTTAGAGCATAAACAATATCTGTAACTTTGACCCACCACCCCTGGTCTAGAGAGATACTTAATTCAAAAGGAACTGTGTTACCACCATCCAACAAAACACCAGTGTGTGCATCTCTTAGATGTCACGTGATTGTTGCACTCTTTCTCGGTTTTGTGTCTAAAGCAAGTTAAGGATTCTGAGTGTGCTCTATTTCCCAGCGGCTTAACCAGGGCCCGGTTTAATGACAATACAGGAGATAGGCAGTGACCAGACCAAGGGGGCCATCTCCTCTGATTTTTGACTTACCAAGTAAAATCTTTGAGCCGAAAGGTTAGGTTGTGTTTGATAATTTCATTGGACTAGGTTTCTATTTCGTTTCCTTTTTTTCTTTTAAATGGTGATTAAGTAATTATCCACAAAGGCATGAAAAGAAGCATTACAGTGATGGCATATTTTTAAAGAATGCAAAGAAGTTATCTTTCCAAAGAGCTGAAGCTATGTGTTTCTTTCATTTTCATTATGTCATCCAATAGAGATTTTTATAGTGAAGCAGTTTTAGAGACAACATTTAAGAAAACGTTTCTTTAAGATGTAACATCCCCTACTCCCCAGTAATTTAGCCATTTCCAGTGAATATTTTTTTAACTGTACACTTTAAGCAATCATTTCTTGAATGCCTACTATATTCAAGACACTTTCTATGGTCACCTCTAATTACAACCTGGCTTTTTAAATGAAAAAAAAAAAAAAAAAGGAAATACTTTTTAATTTTTACTTAATATGGCAGGTGAAACATGAACAATATATGGTCAGTTGGCAGGAAACAGTGTGTTGAATTATTTATGAGTTTACCTTTTTTTTTTTTTTTTCTTTTTTTTTTTTACCTGCACATACGTATATGAAATTCATTACAGGGTGATAGGGCCGATGAGTCGGGGAAATGTTTGAGAGGCCCCGATGAGGGCCAGCGCCTTATGGCAATAAAAGTAACATTAGCTCTATTCATAGCAATTTGATTTAGGTTGGGCTGATTTTTGTTGTGGTGGTATGGTTGTGGTTGTCATTTTAATAAAACGCATTTGGAAAGAACAAGCCTGTTCACAGTGCAGTGTTTTTTTTTCCAAAGGAGAATAATATATTTCTTGTCCATCTTTTATTAATGATGCATGCTACCACATGATGGTATTGCCAGATCAATTATACTAACCCTTTACATCCCAGAGGAACCCAGTACATTTGCAACATCTCCCTTTATATTTCCAAGTGTTACTTCTCTAGATGTGATCCTTTTGGAGAGAGAAAATTCCCAGAATATCAGTTCCCAGAATATCAGATGAAATTTCCTTTTATTTGAACTAACCACATTGGATTGTAATTTATGAGCAGATCAGTTTACCGTTGCTTAGATAGAATAATTTACCAGCAAGTATCCATCAGTTGGGTGGGAGTTGCTGTACTTTTCAAGTGGGAAGAAATCCAAACAAGTTTTTGGAATTAAAAAAAAAAAAAATCATCCTGGGGGTAGGAAGGAAAATAAAAATTATCCTCAGAGTCTCACAATTTGAGATCCTTGAGTCGTTGCAAAATGAACACCCAGTGGGAAGGTTTTGCTTTCCTCACAAATTCTCAGGTAACAGGCACCTGGGCAGCTGGTGGAGGGAGAGTGAGGGTGCCCCGATGAAATGGAGTGCAGGGCGCCTCTGGCCGAAGGCTTGCTGAGAACCCAGGGTGCTGGCGGGGAAAGCTTTACCTTGTGCTTACAGCGTCACTTTGCAGGTCTGTGTCTTTCCACGCTTCAGGCCAGGCTGGTGTTCAAGTCAAATAACTGAGAGCTGTAATGATTTTTAAGGCGTTTTTAAGTGATTCGTCTTGGGAATGCCAAGTTGGCAAGAATACAACCTAGGTAAGGAGAGTTGATTTTTGATGACTCAAAGAAGGCACGTCCTAGAGTGATGTAGTAAGGCTCCTGTGGCCTAAGAGTGTCACAGGTACCAGAATTACTTACTAATGAACAAAAAAGGGGAAAAACAAAAGATTATTAGGCTACGGGAGAGAGGGAATGAACAGGGCACCAGCTCTTACAATGCATGCGTCCGAGAAACCTTCTACCTTGGGGATACAAGGTAGTTCTTTCCTAAAAGAGTGGATTTGATGTCCTGGTGTGACAAGTGACAGGAAAACTCCCCAATTCCCTTATAGGTAAAGGAGTCACCTCATGAACAAAGGGACGCATAAGAGACCAAAGTTTGTACGTATATCTCAGGTCTAAAATTAGACCTATTATTGTTTTTTCTAAATAACCAATATTTGAAAACACAATGTTGCGAAGTTTCATTTTCCTTGTACTAGCGAGGAGGGCCTGGTTCTTTTGAGGAAATACTGAATGAATAAAATAATATGGGCTGTCAGGAGAAAGGCTGTTTACTTGCCAGGTGTTGTTTTAAAGTTTTACCAGCCTGGGAGCATAGTCAATACATCACAAATTTAAGATTATTCATTGACATTTTTAATAGTCACTTTATTTTTATTTTCCTGCAGAATGAGGTAATTGTATTTCATTTATAATCAGAAGCGTATCAACCCATGAATTCCGTTAAAGGTACATAAACTCACTTTTATTACAGTAATTCTTTAAAATGTGACTGTTGCACATACATACTTAAACACATTTTCATTGATATATCCCCCTGTATTTCTTTTTTTTTTCTCGCCCCGTGATGGTTTTAACTGATGAAAAGAGTCTCTATAGGACACACCTGTGTTGGGTTCTACTTTTGAAATTTTATCGGAGACCTTGGGTTTGGTCACACAAAGATCACACCAGCAGCTTTCACTTAGGGAGTACTCTCCGAACTAACATGTCAATATTGGCCCCTGTGTTTATTTGTAATTAAAGTTCAGATGCTTTTAAACAGCTTGCCCATGAATCTGAAAACCTCGAGTCGCTTCCTGATGAATGATGCATGGCAGTGAGCTTTGTGCTTCCTCTGGAAAGAGAGTTTGTTGTTCGGGGTATTGTTACAGAGCACAGCTTTCCTGTCCAGCTCACAGTCTTAACTGTTTCAAACTCCTGTTGTTCGGTAAATCTGTCAGAAGGGTCTGCAAGGGACCATATTTATGAAGAGAGTGTAGAGTGGTCAGTCTAAAAAGCTCCTTAGTGTAGTACTTTGAATTTTAAATTACACACATAATTCAAAGGTAATGTAACTTGCAGTGTCGGACTTTCGTCCATTCCGTTAAATGGAGAAAAATGACTGACGTGAGGAATGACTTATTGATTCTTGGTGGGAAAATGACTTCTGTAATATAGGAAGTATGGTAAAAGGAATAGCTTAATTATTTAGGGAGCACTTTTCAGAATATGCTTTTACAGCAGTACAAATTGTGTATATACAAATTGTACAACTAGGTTCATTTTTTAAAAAAAATCCTTTCTTAGAGGAAAGTTCTGGGGAAGGCTTATATTATTTAGTTGCTACGGCAAAATTTAATTTTGCTTAAACTCCTATAGGCTGTAAGTAAGAAAGATATAAGAAGTAATGAGAAGTTTTTAAAAGCCTTAAAAATATAACTTGCTCTAATTGCCATTTCTTATTTATATTATCCTAAGGCCAGCATTAGGAAAGTTTGACTGCCAAGATTTACAAAATACATTTCTCTCTCTCTCTCTCTCTCTCTCTCTCTCTCTCTTTCTGGTTTATGATGTTTTTCAACAGTGTCATGAACTGACTTAATCTGATTTCATCAAGTAAATATATGGGAAGTTGAGATGACATATTTTAATCTGGCATTTGAGGAAATATTCATAAAATATCAGATAAAATATTTATTTTGGCCTTTCCTTTCTGATCTCTCTTTTGATTCAGTGTGTATTCTTTGCTTAAGGACCACAGCTTAATGTTATTTTGACTGCAGTTCACAGTGTTGGCAGCCTTTCAGATAAACAGCATATTTGTGGTTAATTGGTTGAGCATGTTCTATAATTATAATTATATTAAAACCTTAATGTGCTTGAACATTTGCCCACTGAAGGCCACTCGCATGAACTACGTTATGTTTCTGTCGTTATAACTGCGAGGGCTGGGGGCTGACATTTCGCAATGGAGGCGGGACCGGGAACCCGGGATGAACACAGAGTCTTCTCATTATTTCCGCCTGAGACCGCTGTTTGGATAGTTTTAGAAGTTGACCATGAAAATTGCCTCTGGTTGTAACTTGGATCCCCGGGTTTCAATCTGTGGGTTAACGTTTCTTTAGATTTTCAAAAAGGATTGGCTTGGCTTTTTATCCAAGTTACACAACGACTGTAAAAAGCAAAATTAGCACTTGATCAAGTTTGGAGCCAATTGCCAAGGCCACCAGGGAGCCGGGAGAGTCACCAGAGACCACTGCTTGGAACATGGCAAGAAGCCCTCTTTGAAATGAGCAGAGAGGTCTGATGACCAACAGCTGAAGGAAGGAATTCCTCTTTTCTACCCTTCAGCCATGCCTTCTGGATTGACTTTGTAGTCTGGTGGACCCCTGGACTCCTCAGCCATGAATGCCAGCATCGTCTTTCTGGATGCTGGGTCAACCAGACCATGGAATCTCCCCGTGTGTAACAGTATAAACAGGGTCCACGAACCCCCTGTTTTCATATGGATGGTGAGTTGAGGCTGGTTTGAACATGTTTTAATGGTCAAAAAAAGAATGAAAAGAATATTACATGACACATGAACATATGTGAAATTCAAATTATAATGCCCATAAATAAAGTTTTATTGGAACACGCAAACTCATCTGTTTCAGTGAGCCATTGTCTGTGGCTGCTTTCATGTTGCAATGGCAGTTCCATAGTTGCAGTTGTAGAGGCAATGGGGCCCACAAAGCTGAAAATATTTACTATCTGATACTTTACAGGAAAAGTTTGCCGCCCCCGATCAGAATGATGTCCTTTAGTGTCTGTCTCCCACCAGACTGAGAGTGCTATGAGGACAGTGCTATGAGGACAGTCCTGTTCCAGTGCTTGGCTCATAGTAGGGGATTTTGTTTGGATAAAGGAATGAATGCATGAATGAATGAATGACCACTCCAAAGATATGAGTACAGAGATGTCTGTCATTTTCTTACTTTTGGCCCAGCAACTGAACAGTTTATAAAATTTGAAAATCTGTTTCCAAACATGTTTGACTTGATTTTTATGGTCTCTTAATTTGCCCAATAAAAATGGCAACAACACAGCAATTTTAACAAAATAACAGAGTCAAGTATTTTTATTTTATAGCTAGGCATGCAATTCATATTACACCCATATGCAGCATTTATATGGTCCAACTTATTGGATGTAGAATACTTACAATTAGGATTTACTTAAAAGAATATGTTCTATATCATTCAGAAAAGGAAGAAAAAAATGTTCTTCCCAAATTTATTTACGTGATGGAGCAATTCTGGCACTGCAGAATACGGCAGGAAATTCCATTAAGTTTAAATGTTCTGCCCTTACCCTGAAGTATTTAGAGGGATTCATAGAAGAGCCAAATGGATGGAGACAGATCTCAGTTGTAGGGTGGAATGTGCACTTCATCAAAATACTTTGTAAGGTTTTCAAGGATGGACTAGAATGGTGAGGATTCTAATTCACAATCTTCAGGTCAGTGATGTAGGCCAGAGGTTTTCTGCCAAAATCTTAGAAAATTCTAGAGCCTCATGAAGACACCCTCCTTACTCTACACCCCCATCCCTCACCCCCCACCACCCCATGGGCACACTCCATTAAAGTCACCGTTTCTTGCTGGTCCCTGCTCCTGGCGTTGTTCACCAGCCCCTTCAAGCCTCCAAGGTATCTGAACCTTTCTTCTGTCTGACTGAGGCCAGGTCCACTCTGAACTTTGGCGTGAGACCAAAGTAAACCTTGCTTCCCCCACTTTCTTGCTGTGGGGCTCCAGGAAAGAAGATAACCTTTCCTCTTTGAGCCCCTAGTTAACTCAGCAGCAAAATGGGGATCTCACACCTACCTCTTCATGTTGCTGCAAGATTCAGAAGGAGGGTATTGGGAAATCACCCAGGGAGCTGTCTGGTGTATAATGAACAGGCAAGAAAGATTTGTTATTTTTGCTCTCTCTCCTGTCGCTTTTTGTAACTGAGTGCAGGCTTCTTTAGAAACAGAAGCCTAGAGAAATGGTCCCCTGGACCTCCTGTGTATTCCGTGTGACAGCTCAGCACCATTTTGCTGGGTTGTGTGCCCTCCCCTTCCTCCGTTCTCTCTCTCCTCTTCCTTACAGTGGTTCTGTGATCGGTGGGTCCGTTGTCTTCTTCTCCAAGCAGGACTGGGGCAGTTTCACGTTCTTCCCCCTTCCAGACTGGTGGGAAAATAATTAAGTCCGTCTTAATGTGGAAGCCTTTCCCTGGGCACTCTCTGCTCCAGCCAGGTCTGATCACTTCCGGCAGGACCTCCTCCAAGCATGAAAGCGCCCACGTGTTCAGTGTGCCCTCCTCTAAGGTGATTCACAAACTGCTTCAGGATCCACTCAGTCTTGTTGTTCTGCCTTCTACTCATCCACCGCTTGGCTGCCGGTCCCGGGGTAAACCAGCCCCCCTTTCTCCTTGTCTAAATCACTCAGACGGAGCCTTAAGTGTCCTCCCTGCCTCAGGAGTTGGCTTACTGCTTGTCCAGTTTTTAGTCTTCTCTGGACATCACTGAGCATCTCGGTGCCAAGCCAGGTGCTGGGGTTGGGGACACAAAGACCTTGAGGCCGACCTCTTGCCCTGAAGAGCTTGCAGTTAGGAAGCCCCATCTGCTCCTCAGGGTCCTTCATGGTCTGCCACTGCCTGGAACCCAGCCCTCTTCCCTTCTCCAACCTTGATGGGTCCTCCTCGTTCTTTAAGATTTAGTGCTGGGGTGTGTGTGTGTGTGTGTGTGTGTGTGTGTGTGTGTGTGTGACTGATTCCCTCCCAGCAAAAAAATGTAGTCCCCCAGTCATCCATTCTTTATGTCCCCACTGTGAATTTCCATTTTGTGCTTACCTCACTGTGTTATAATTATCGGTGTGCATATGTGTGTCTCCCAATAGATTGAGCTCCAAGAAGGTTGGCGTGGTCTGATACAGCTTTGTGTCCCCAGCTTGAAACAAAGACAGTAAGAATAAGAGCTTGGTCAGTGTTTGATTCTTGACTGTGTGAATGACTCACTCATCACATAGACAAATGAATGGATGCATGAATGAATCAAGAACAAGATCTGGCCCAAAAGAGACATGTGGCTTTCTAGTAGGGGTTCACAGAGGAAGGCTCTGAGATCCCCTGGTAGGACATGCTCAGAGGTGTGGACCATTCCCTGCCCAGGATGCACTTATCCTGGCCTGTTTCATAGCATTGTTGGGGGTCACTGCAGGATTGGTGGTTAGAACCTGGAGGAAATTCAGGAGTCTCATATTGTCTTGGCTAACGTGGTATCATCTACAATTTGACAGATGAGATAACGCTAGAGCAGAAAGAGTGGCCAGGATTAATCCAGACAGAAATGCGCAAATCACCTGGCTTGGATTTAATTTTTGGATGAGGAGGAACAGGCTGTTGGAGAGTTTATGAGCAGTATGGAGGGACCACTGGAGATTTTGTGCGTGATCTTAGCGGTGATAACCACATACTCGCATCTCCAACATTGGTTATTTACGTTATCAGATTAAGGCACTGGTTCTCAAACTTGAGTATGCACCGGAACCCCTGGAGGGTTTATTGGCACACGCGTCATGGGGCTTCACCGCCAGGGTTTCTGAATCAGAATGTCTGGAGTGGGTCCAAGGATCTGCCTTTCTAGCAATTTCCCAGGTGATGCTGGTGATGCTGGGACGGTTAGAGATCACACTGGACTAAGGAAGGGCTTTGCTAATTTCAGCTTGTGAGTATTGATTGACTCATTGGCTCAAATTCCTGCTCTCCACAACGTATTTCAGTCATTGGCAGGGTAGAATCTTCCTTTTGGATTGTGAAAAACACCCATGTTATTTTAGTACACTTTTGCCTTCATTGCTTTTAAAGCAGCTCTCGGAAGAGAGAAAACGGAAAGTAAGATTCTCTTTTTGAGATAATTTGTTGTGAACGTGAGTTCTGTATCATGTTTGGGAAATACGCAAAGCCTTCCTCTGAACTTATTTGGTTCAATCTATCTGTATTGTTCAGTGTTTCCTATATAAATTGGATGTACCTGCCACTGATGTTGGTTTTGCGGTAATAATACTTTTCTACATTAAAAAAAAAAAATCCTGAAATGAAAAGGTAACTTAGTCTTATTATTGTAATCTCCCCTTGCCTTTTTGCATGGATCATTTGTTTGTGAACTGGTTATTTCAGGAAGGGCTCAAAGGTAATTTCATGGTTTATAGCATTTATATTGGCGCCTTTAATGAGGAAAACATATTGTTTTCTAATACACGAAACGAGGAATTCACATATATATATATTATTTTCATTTCCTAATATTACATGTATATCAAGTTCAGGACATTGAAAACAACCACATAAAGAAATTATACTTCTCTGTACACAGGGGAAATATGAAAGTTTTGTAAGGCAAAAAAATAAAAAAATAAAAATCTACATTTGCAGGCTTATGAGATGATTTTATTTTTAATGAATCCAAATGATAGCAGGGAGCTGCTGTTGTGTTTGTGCATTGTGCAGCAATTCATATCTAAAAATATGGTAACATATGGCTTTGTTATTATTTTGTTGAGGAATTTATGCACCTAAAGGAGTTTTGAGAGCTCTGGGTCTCGTTCAGATGTTGTGCTCAGCAGCTAAACAAGATAAGCTGGGGCAGGGATTTCCTTATCCCCAGGTTATTAAGATTTGACCAATTCACTTTTTTGTCGGTGGTGTTGATGACACTCAAGAACTTTTTTGCATATTTGCTAATGATTCTCTTCCCTTTTTCTTATTCCGTGTGAGAGGGCTGAATTGGTGGAATTTCTCAGCCCAATGAAAATAGATCCTGGGTTGGAAAGAGAGGACGGGCTTCTTTATTCTAGCCCTGGAGTGAGGTGGCTCTCTGGAACCCCTGGTTCATTTGATGTCCTGGGGAATCGTTGACACCCACACACTCCCCATCCCAAGAACTTTCCCTCCCATCCAGACTGTGTTTGTTTTACTGCTCTTGCATGGAGCACGCAGCTGTGTAAACCCAGTTATGGTTTCTGCATAGCTTTGATCTTCCTGTGGATCAGCAGTTGCCCTCACTCCCTGAACCCTGTTCCGTGGCCCCTATATTTCTTGGAGTTTTCCATTTGCTGGTAATTATGACATTGTGTAGGGAGCCTTCCAGCAACATGCCCCATGCCTTTGGGCGGAGAATTTGGAAGGAGCCCCGAAGGCTGTCGCTGGTAGAATCCTATTAGGAAGTGGTTTCTATTTGATGCCCAAAAGGTATGCCATGTAGTGTCCTTCTAAGAGGCAATCTGATCATTTCAAGTAGACTGCTGGGACTTAAACGTATTATTGACTAAATAAATGTTTATGGAACAAAGGCAATGCATGTGTGTATGTATGTATGCGTGTGTGTGTGTGTGTTTAAATCCTGAAAAGTTCATTCCTCCCACAAACCATGGCTGGGTACCTCTGTCAGAGATGAGCTATTGGACCGACACAGGGTGGCATTATTTTTGTTCATTATTATCAACAAATGGGGTGCCTATGCATGGCGGAATATAAAAGTCACGGCGCCTGTCCTTACAGTCTAGTGGGAGGGTACGATCCTTGCCTCAAAGGCCTCAAACAAGGTATAAGGAATCTCTGTGAGTGTTCTGGAGAAGGAACCATCCCTTCCATATGGAGGGATCATAAATGGCTCACAGAGCTGGGCCATAATGCCTGGGCAGGATGTTGAGCTAAGAGATGAGAAGAGGTCTTTCCACGCAGCAAGAATGCCGTGGGCGGCCACGTATGGCAGAGCAGATGAGATGTTAGGGTTCCAGATTCAGACGGACTTGGCTTTGAATCCTGGCTCTGCCCCTTACTGTCTGTGTGATCTGGGGCAATTTGCTTGACCTTTATGAATCTCAGTTTGCTCACCTGTAAAATGGGATTAATAATAGTCTCCTCCGCCTAGATTGTGAGAATGAAACACGGCAATGGCCGCGAATTGTGTAACACTGTCTCTGTGACATAGCAGTCAATCAGTATCAGCTTCTGTTACTGCTACACTGCAACTATTCTATCCTTCCCCCACCCCCTCCACTCTCTCCTCCTCCTTTTAATAAAAGGTCTACGCTGGAAAAGACGAGCTGTGTTGGAGCCAGCATTCTGGTTTGACAGGAGCCTGGGAGTTATGTGGGAGAATGTCTGAGATTAGGTTTAAATGTGAGTCTCTATTCTCTGGGGTGGAGCCATATCCTTATCAGTGTCCCCAGAACCCAGAATAGTGACTCCCAGAAGACAGGCTCCTGCCTGGAGGATTTTGAATGCCAGGGTGAAACTCAGTGAGTGACACAAAGTGGCCATGTTATGTGACACAGTTGATTGAAAGTAAAAGCCGCCTTCCTGTTCTGTACCCCAGGTGTGTGAGCTCTTCCTTCCTGGATGCCTGGTACCTTCGCATCCTCAGAGTCTTAGATACACACATGTGCTTGATTGCTTGACTCTAGTGTACTCTACCCACATTTATCAGTGCAAACAATGGAGGAGAATGAATAATTAGGCCTGAAAGTACAGACTAACGCACAGGATCAGTTTACAGTGTTGTCCTAGTTTCTTCCACGTCCGTTGAGCTGTGGCTGGAAATCCGGTTTCTTATCAGGCAGGTCATCAGTGTCGCGATAGGAGAACTTGGGCTAAGATTTGGGTCAAGTTGTCTCCACTGCTGTGTGGGGAGATGTGGCAGGAAGCATCTCACAGAGTCCAGGAGACAGTGAAGTCTACAAGGCCTGGCTACAGTATTGCTTCATGTGCAGGGGAAACTGTGAAATACATAGCGTCCCATTACTTATAAGGACAGTGCTTCAAACAGATGGAAGTGAGTACAAGTTAAGAGACAGCTTTCAGTTGTCCAGCAGTAATCCTGAAGTCTGTTCAATGTGCTTTTCTTTTGAAAAAGTAATTGAATCTTCAAGAGAGTATATACATTTAGGAATAATTTCCTGGGAGTCTTCATAATCCCCCCCCCCTTTTACTTTTACATCTCTAAATAATAGTTCTTCATGTGATGACATTGCTAACATCTTGACTTTTTCAGGAAATGATTCATTACTTCATAATTTCAATTCACTAACCATTTTCAGCCTTGCAATAAATTTAAATCCTTTACTATCAAGATAACATTTTTTTCTCCTGTCACTGAGATACTATGATTGGAAACCATTTTTAGAAGTTGACTCTTTTGGGGACAGCTCTTAGGAATTTGCCCTTCACACCAGCACATAACAGGCAGGGTGTGTGTTTTCAGGGCAGGGGCCCCAAGGTACAGATCTGTTCTTCTAAGTGCCCAGAATAATGTCCTTTACGATAAGTGTGATAAAAAGTGTATTGGTGAATGGGAAAGAGGAGAATGTTTATTTGAAGAATGTGGCTCCGAGAAAAGTCACTTCCAAAGACCAGAGGATATAGGATAAAGTCAGCTGCTAAGGCATCCTTCACCTTCTTTAAAATCAGCTATGAACCAGGCCAGGCCAGTCAGCTCGGTGGTGCATTATATTGTAGAGCAGAACCCTGGGCTCCATGAGGTCCCTTCATCTGCCACTGACTTGCTGTGTGATTGTAGGGGAGTCACTGAACGTCTCTGAGCCTCAATTTCCTTACCAGTCAGATAAAAAGGTCAGTCTAGTGTTCTAGGGATGTCTTGAAAAAGACCCTTAGGCTGGGGATTTCAATAGTCAGACTCTCTTTTTTACAATATTAACTGGGGGAACTCTCACTTTATCCCCACTTTCCAGTAAGACTTTCTAAGACATGCTTTAAAAAGTGTTTTTTTATGGCTCTGTGGTATTCCATTATATACATACCACATCTTCTTTATCCGTTCATCCATTGATGGAATGTAGGTTGCTTCCATATCTCGGCTATTGTAAATAATGCTGCAATGAACATAGGCATACATACATCTTTTTGAATTAGTGTTTTCATATTTTTCAGATGGATAACCCAGAAGAAGAATTGCTAGGTCATAAGGTAGTTCTATTATTAATTTTTTGAGGAACCTCCATCCTATTTTCCATGGCGTCTATACCAATGTACAGTCCCACCAAGAGTATTTGAGGGTTCCCTTCTCTCTACATCCTCTCTTTTTGATAATGGCCATTCTAATAGGTATGAGGTGACACCTTGTGCTTTTGATTTGCATTTCCCTAATAATCAGTGATGTTGAACATCTTTTCATATGCCTCTTGGCCATCTGTATATCTTCAGAAAAGTTAATTAAGACACTGAAAGTCTGAAAAACAAGTTTTTAAACTTTTTTGTTACAAGAATTATCAAACATATAGAAAATTTAAACAATACTATAATTTTACAATGAACAACCATACGCATATCGCCTAGATTAAACAAATGCTAATGTTTTGCCATGTTTTGTTAGTCCATCCATTCATTTGTCCGTCCATCCATCCATCCATCCATCCATCCATCCATCCATCCATATATGTAAGTTGTAGACACACACTTTTCCCTTAAGTACGTGCACAGGTATCTCCTAAAACTAAAGACATTGTTCTGCATACTCACATTTATTACTGTTATCAAGTCTATCAACTTGACAATAATTGGCTAACGTAAAATAATACATATTCCATACCCAGATGTACCCAGTTATCCTCAAAATGTCATTCATAGCTTTTTGTTTTCAGTGAGGCTGCTGTCAGTGACCTTTCACACATAACATCTGGTGTCGTTTCAATCTGTTTTAAATAGAGTTTGTTTTGGGCGGTTGGGGTCTAAGGGAAGGTTCCTGTCTGGATATTGTCCATATTGCCCATTTCCTTTTTCAGGTGCAAGTCTTCATTTTCCTGTAGTTTTGTGTTATCAAGGAAACTTAGTTTTTTTGTACATTTTGTTGTACCTTTGTGAATCTGGTTTCAAATTCCAACCCAGCTAAGCCTGAGTGTGAGAACGATTTCCTTTGGTGAAGCTTGCGAGGAGAGAAAAGAATATCTGTTAATTATTACTGTGGGAGTGCACTGTGTTTATCTCAGGTGGAATATGGCTTCCATGGGCTCTGTGCCATAGCCAGCAAGACAAAAAAAGTTGTGGGAAGGAAGATTCAAGTCTCCAGTTAAGAAACCAAACACACCAAAGGCCCCAGGGCTATTTGCCCACGATATGTGTGCAAAAGACCGAGCAGTATAGATCAGCATTGCCTCTTGTCAGTGACAGCTCATCTGGGGAACACAGAACCCTGGTGACACACACACCTCTCCACCTCACCAATGCTGGGAAGAGTAATAGAACTGAGCTTTTCTTCTTCCTTCTTTTGGGGGGCTGGTGTTTGGCCTAGCTCAGGTCACAGAGAGGGGGCTGCTATGCGCACAAGTTGGTTTGTGTGTCAGAGTAACTTGCTCTAAAATTAGACGAGGTTTTTGAGTATGTTTATCATCCTCCCAGAGTCATGAAATTTGACAGGCGAATATATCACTTATGAAAGCGGTTGGATTAGCTTTCTACTCCCAGACTTTCCTCCTGCCTCTTTGCTTCCTTCCCCCTTTGACCCTTTTCTTGGCCAAAGGGACTAGCCATAGCTTTGGGTGTGACTTCTGGAGGAGAAAATACAGTGCGGTGTTCTTCTGTGTCAATAGCTATTGCCTCTTGGCAGACAGGTTTTGCCTTGTCCACTCAGGGGACTTTTAAAAATTGCTGAACTACGTATACAAATTGAGAGATTTCACATAAAAATGTGGCTTTCCCACTGGATTTGAAAAGTGGAAGTAGAGGCAACAATTGCCTGGAGCTGAGTGAAGGCATCCGAAGGGCAAACGGTTCCTAGTTTTCCATGGTCTCCACCGCTTGCTATGGTTCTCCTTCCTGATTTAAGTAGCTTTACTCATTCATTCTTCTGGAGGAAAAAGCCACGTAACCGCCAGGTACGTCCTTGGGCCATTTAGAAGTGACATGAGCATCTGAGAAAAAGTGACCGACAGCATGGAGGACAAAGCTGTGGAGTCTTCTGAATGATCGCAGGGATGCATAGAATTGTTACTTCCCAAGTTCTCGCAAGAAGAAAGGGCCCAGATCCCACGAATTGATTACAAGTCACTACCAGCCCCTTCAAGTTCCAGTCGTTGCGAAACTGAACAAGTCTGTGGGTCTTCCACGGAGTTTGAACAGAGGAGCACTTTTATTATTTTAAGGATGCAAAGCCCTTCTCTTGTTTTCCGTAATGATATCATGGCAAAATGTCACTCACCCACCACTCGGGCATCCAAGAAGGACTGGGGGTGCCACACAGACCACATTAAATAGTCATCCCTTGAGGGTCGATGGTTCACGTTAGTTTAAAATGAGAAATTGCCAGTGACCCGAAACCTATCATTACTAACCTTGAGGCACCACATTGCCATAACCAGTAGCCAACGCTCAATTTTTTATTTTATTTTTTTTCAGTTGGAAGAAAGGCTCATTGATGAAAGTTTGGCTCAGTTCTTTTTGTTTAAGTTAAGTGGTCGGACCACCAAGAAGAATTACTTTGCTTTGATTGGGAACAGGTCCTAATACAGATGTCCTTCCCATGGCTAATCTACTCTTGCTGGTACACCCCACAATTGGTTTGAGCTGTGTTTATATATAGACACCCGCCCACAGAGACTGTGGAGAAGCATCTGTGTGTCACCACCTAAGTCTTCCAAAGGAATTGCTTTTTAGTAATTTGTGGTTTTGTAGCTTAAGTACATTTAGAATGCATGAACAAATGAATGAATGAAAGGGTTCTTTCTTCTTCCTAAATCCCAAAATGGAACAAATGACAAAAAGAAACGTGAGGTAGGAAGGATTTGGGGGAACACATTATAGGGTGATAAGATGCATTATATCCCTGGACATTTTATGGTAGAAGATTCTGGAAGAGAGAGTTGAGCTCTTTCCAGATGTGGCTCTGTCGGTTATGCGTTGGCTGGCCAGGCAGTCGGGGTCCTGTTGAAGATTTGCTTTCCCCTGTGGCAATAGCTATTTCAGAAGCCCGTCTTGTGGCACCCACAGAAGTCCCCAGAGTTACATTCGAGTTCATCTGGGCACCCTTCCCAAAGACAGGCTCCCTGCAGCCTTAACTAGTCACCCTATTTATAACATTATTTCAGTGTGTTGGGCTTGCTTCCAGTTTTGGCCAGAAGGGTGCATGCATTTCTTACTCCAGATCAAAGAGGCAAGAAATTTGAACCCCACTTCTTCCCACGGTTCCCGGTGAACCCCACTTTTGCTCACAATTCCTGTTGAACCCCCCTTTCTCTCACAATTCCCAGTGAACCTCACTTCTTCCCACAATTCCCAGTAAACCTCATTTCTTCCCTCAATTTGCAGTGAACCCCACTTGTATGGTAAGTCTTTGAGTAGTCCACTCTCTTCTTCATTTTAGGCTTCCAGGGGTTATCTCTTGCGTGACCCATTTCCAACCTCCTTGTATTGTTTGTTTGTTTGTTTGTTTTCCCTTCAGAGTTTCCTGTGGCAGTTCTCTAGCAGGCATTTGTCAGATAATGGTAAGAACCCATCAATAACTCTACCTTTTTGATCCCATACCATTATCTCTATTTCCTTGGGATTTATATGCTCTGGCTGCTGTAGGGGGCCTGACTCACGAAGAGCTTCAACAGCGTGTCTGTTAGGAAGGGTATGTTTTCCAAGGTAAGGGTCTAACTACTGGTTCACTGCTGCCTCTTCATTGCTAGCACGATGCCTGGTGTTCAGTAAACACTTGTTGACTAAATGAATGAAGAAATGTGATGGGCTGAATAAGGGCCCCAAAGATACCCAGGTCCTACTTTCTGGAACCTGTAAATGGTACCTTGTCGGGCCACAGGGACTTTGTAGATGTGATCAAGTTAAGGATCTCGATGTAGGGTGATTATCCTGGATTGTCCAAGGGAGTCCTAAGTGCAGCCAGAGTGTTTTCATAAGAGGGAAGCAGAGTGAATTGTGACGACAGAAGACAAAGCCAGGCAATGGAAACAGAGGAGAAAAGGCAATAAAGTGATGAGCCAAGGGATGCGGGTGCTGTTAGAAGCTGGAAACGGCAAGCGGATGGGTTCTCCCCTGGAGCATCCAGAAGGAACTGTCTTGTTGACACCTTGATTTGAGCCTAGTGAGACTGGTTTTTGACTTCTGACCTTCAGAACTGTGAGAGAATACAGTTGTGTGTATGGTTTTTTGTTTTGTTTTGTTTTGTGTTTTTTTTTCAGTCCTACCGACCTACCTCCTGTGGCACCTGATAGTTGGGCACCCATTTGTGTTGTTTTTAAGCCTAAGTTTGTAGTTGCTACAGCCATAATGGGAAACGGTGACAAGTACAAATGCTAAGACAGGCAGGATTCCCAAGAATAGGACCCTCAACATTCCTTTTCAAGAGAAATCTTTCTGACTGCTTTCTCTCTCTCCTTCCCGTCCTCCTTTCTCTAAACAGATACTTACTGGATATCCGTAGTGTTACAGGTTGCACCTTTAAAATAGTCTCCATATGAGTTAGCAAAATTTAGGTTCTGGTTAAGCACCATGAACATAAGGCTTCAGAACCAAGACCATTTCCGATGTGTGATGTATCCGGCTATGGCAGCTGGTTGCAGGAAGGGAGATTGAGTGGAACCTGCACTGACTGGGTTCACCTTTCTGTGGTACCTGCAGCAGCAAGGATCGACTCAGACTCTACCTTTCCCAATCAGGCCTTAATGTTTATCTCATTACAAGAGACTAGGAAGTAGGCAGTCGAGTTTGGGGGCCCAGGTCCATGATGCCATCAGGGGCTGCAGATGGCTGCGTCTTTCCACAGAGCTGTTCTTAGCATAGCTGCTCAGCCTCCAGATATCACATCTGTTTTCCAGGCAAGAAAATGTGACAGTGAAGGGCAAGGAGCATAAGCCAGCTCACTCCACCAATTCCTCCGGCATGTCAGTGGCCAGAACCATGTCACATGGCCATCCATAGCTGCAAGGGAGTCTGGAGAGGTGATTGTTTTTTAGTGGGTATATGGCAACCCCAAACTAAGCTGGGGTGCTGTTAACAAAGAGGATGGGGAGAACAATAAGAGGGGGCACAAAACAGTGTCTGCCTCAGTGGTTATGAACTCTGTCTCTAGAGTCAGATGCCCTAGGTTTGAATTCCGACTCCACTATATGGACTATGGCATATCGCTTAACCCTCCTCAGTCCCAGTGTTCTCTGTAAAATGGGTATAATAATTGGACTTAAGGTAGGATTGTTGGATTAAGTTAGGTCATATGTGTGCAATGCTTAGAACAATGCCTGGCATTATTAAGCTTTCAGTAACTCTCATACCCGTGAGCGCTCTGGTTTTTGTCATTGTTTTCCCTTCCTCCCCCTCCCTCTGTCTTCCTCCTTTTTCTCCATCATCACCCTCACCATCATATCCATAACTACCCCTTCAGCCCACCATGATAAACCTATCTGTGGTGATTTGTTGTGATCACATATCCAAAAGTGATGCAGCATTTTCTATTAGAGCATTCATTTAACATGTTTTCTTCTACGCATGAATTTCCTTAAGCTACACATAGAACCCACTAAAATTGTCTGTGGCTTTTCTAGTAAATTGTCTCCTGAGCTCACATGTGTCCCGTGACATGACGCATATTTGGCACGTGCACGTACATGCACGCGTGTACACTAGCACACACAATATTTGTTGATGGAATGAAGTAAGTTTTTCACTGATTAAAAAATACATGCTGATTATACTCCGTATGGAGCGAATTTGTTCTCATGTCTGAGAGCAAGACCAAGTCATCAGATTGATGGCTTTGGCTGTATAGCAAAAGGACTTTCTATCACAGCTGATAAGTGGACCCAAATCTGCAATCAGACTAGCGGTCATCCTGGTGCTGCAACCTCTTCCCCACACACACAGCATGTGTGGGTCCCGGTGCAGAAGATGTTCTTCATCTCGATGTGTTTGGTGTCTCTGTGGGTGGGAGATTCACTGCCTTCACCCTGCTTTGGGACTCCGCCTTGCACCGGCGCGGGGAGGGACTGGTGAGATAGGACGTTTTCTCACCCTGGCACGCTCTCACATCTCTCTCAGCCCATCTCCTCCCCTTTCTGATGTTTTAGTCCCTGTGAGAACCCAGTTATGTTTCTGGAGAGTAGGGAACTTCACTGGTGGACACCAGAGCCAACTCTGAGGGCAGGGCCACCCTTGCTGGCGCTATAGAGAAGAGCCAGGCATGGCATCAGAGTGGACACTCAGGGAACTCCAGAGAAATGGCCAGTGAGGGTGCGAAAGCACCAGCGGCCTGCATGTGGTTTTGGGGAAGATTTCAAAGACCCATGGGCTCCAAAAGTCTGACCTAATTTGTGATTAGTAAGCAGTCTCGCAGAAGACTTGGGGAGCAGATAGGAGACTTGTGAAAAATACCAGACATCCTGAGAGTTGCAAAAAAGGGAGGGGAGAGTGTGGTTTGAGCAATTTCTGGCAGCTCTGTAGGCATTCATTATCTTTTGGTAGCAAAGCATGGTTGGACTGGTTGTTTGGCTATTGATCATGTTCCCTGTATTTCTGAGGCTAATTTTTTGGGTAACACAGGCCCAACATGTATAAACAAATTCCTTTCTTGATCTTCTAAGCTACAAATACTTAACAGATTCAGGCTTGGAGAACTCAGTTCCTACCACAAACTCCAGAATGAGAATTTATAACTGGAAAGGAGACAGAAGGTATGTGAAAGGTACTCAAACTGTCACTTCCTTCACCCCAGGAGCACAGTCTGACACTGCGATCCCTCTGCAGTAGTTGGGCTTGTGAGCTATTTTTCTTAGTGGGGAGATGCGTGTTAACTGTTTCCTGACTGGAATTTCTTAAAGAATCAGGATGCAATGTGACCTGGGCCCATATATATGTTATGTAAGAAAACGCAGAGCAGGAGGCCTAGACACGATGCATCCAGCTTATTGTAGGGGTGACCTCTGTAGGAGGGCTGGGGGGCGGGGAAAGGCCAGGGCTGAGAGCCAAGGTAGCCTTTAGCTTCGTTCCGCATGCTTGCATTTTTTAAAAATGGGAAATGTGTTCGTGTGTTGCTTATGTAATAAAATTATTTTTAAAATGTAACCTGGGATGGGGGGGGGGGGCGGGTGGCGGTGGTGGTGGTGGTGGTGGTATTAGTTTTCTATGACTGCTGTAACCAATTACCTGAAACTTAGAGATGTAAAACAGCATAAACTCACTACCTTGTATTTCCAGAGGTCAGAAGCCCGCCACAGGTCTTGCTGGAAGGATGTCACGGTGTTGGTGGCACTGTTCCTTCTGCAGGCTCTAGGGAAGGATCCATTTCTCTGCCTTTTCTTAAGGAGACAGCTCATGCTCCTTATCTCCTGGCCCCTTCCTTCACCCACAAGCCAGCAGTACTGGGCTGAGTCCTTCTCAAATGGCCATCTCTCGGGTCCTCTCTCTCTCGCCTTCTCCTATTTTAAGGACCTTGGGATTATACTGGGTCCACCCCGTTCTGAAGGAAGATCTCCCTATCTTAAAGCCAGCTGATTAGACATCCTAATTGCATCTGCGACCTTAATTCCTCTTTACCAGGTAAAGGAGAGAAAACCCTTGGATCAAAGTGCTGGACGTAGGTAGGGCTCCTTAAATCCTTCACTCCTGCAGCTGCCAGCCCCTGACTACAACCACCGTGGCCACCTCCACTGTTAATGCTATTCTTCTTCTTTAATGAGTCATCTGTTTCCTCTGTCCACTTCCTCCTACTTTCATGATCAGCTGGGGGTCCTCTGAGAAGTTAGTCCTTGCAGGGGATGGAAGCTCTTGTTAGCATCCATCATAGAGAGACCTTTCCCGTCAATTGGATGTCGTGACCCTTTCTGGGCATTTCATTCCAGTTTTTATCTATTCGTCTATCCACCTACCCAGCCATCCATCCTTCCCTCCATCCCTTCATTCCCCACCTTCCTCTCTTTTTCCCTCTCCTCCCTTCTCCCTCTCCCTTCCTCCTGCCTCTCTCCTTTCCCTTCTTCCTCTCTTTCCTTCCCTCTCCTCCTCTACCTTTCCATGTATATATATTTGGCCTTTAATTGCATCTGTTTTTCTTCTGTCTCCTATAGAAAAAGCAAGTTTTCTTATGTAAGACAGCATTAAATATCAGGTAAAAATAGACTTTTTCCCCTAAAATAACTACCTGTCTTTGACATTGTTTAGTATTTAAAATCACTAGGAAAGTAGAAATAGAAATGTTGACATGAGAAGTGGAACCGTTGGTTCTAGAAGAAAAAGCTTTCTCCCCTTCAAGATACCTTTGCAGATTTCATATACAAATAAAATAATTACACAATGAAGCAAAATATCACCTCTTACGTATGTTTCTATCAGTGTGTGCTTACATTATTTAGGGTTTGTTAATCCTCGCAGTTACTCAGTATTCTGTTATTATCCCCATTTTCAGATGAGTAACTCAGGTACAGATAATACATATTTCCATTACTTAAAAAATAGAAATGCAGATAAGAAGAAAATAAAAATCACCAAAACTACCTACCCATAATATTTTGGTGTATGTGGTTTCAGCCTTTTTACTGTGAAGATGTCTTTAGTGTTTCTTTATTGATTCCCACAAAATTTTAAACTCTGTCTCTCTGTAGTTAGGTACAGCCTCACCAATGAGAGAATACTTTCTTTGCTCTTGTGGGTTTAGGACTCTCTTCCTCCTGGCTAGTAATGCTTCTTTTGGTAAAACATACACACACACACACACACACACACACACACACGCGCGCGCGCGCGGTGACACATTCACTCCCTCACACACACTCACATACACACAAGTCTTCTAACACTGTTGCTGTGCTTATGGAATCCTGCCAAGTATTTTGTTTAAGTAGTGCTTACTTCTCCACCCCCCCCCCCACCATAAATGTACTTATTATTGAATTATTTGGAAAATATACAGAAGTCGAAAGACGACAAGACAATTGCCATGGTCTCACCACCTAAAAATAACCGCCACGAATGCTGTGATTTACTTTTTCCTAACTCTCAGAGTCAGCTTCTTGTTTTTATGAAACTGTGACTGTGGTTTTAAAGCTCTGTAGAAATACAACACGCACGCATGAAAGTACACATAATATATACTTGCTGCTGAGTAAATTTAAATAAAGTGAGCACACCCAAGTAATCAGTATTTGGGTCAAGAGAAAAAACATGACCCAGAACCCCCCTTCTGCTGTCATTCAATCATTGCCCCTCAGCCCCCACCGAGGGTGACCGCTATTCCAACCTCGGACGGCATGGATCAGTTTTGTCCGTCTTTGTACCTTCGATAAATGGAATCACTTTCTGTGAATGGAATCTTACCGTAGGTATTCCGTGTCTGGCTTCTTTCTTTCAACATCGTGCTTATGAGATTTATGCTTAATGTTGCATAAAGTTGTAGATCATTCATTCTCTTGGCTGTAGAATATTCCACGGTGTGACTATGCTACAGTCTATTTAAGTTGCCATTGCATTGATAAAAATTTGAATTCTGTCTTTTTCATGTAACATTCTCACCGTGTTAGAATTTCCCCCTGCTTTCACACCCTCCTTATAAACACTATTTTAAATAGTAGCAAAGGAGTCATGGAGTAGAATTGTGTTTAGTTAAACCAGTCTCCTGTAGTAGACTAGTTAGGTTTCTAGTTTTGTTTTCTTTTGTTGCGGTTGTCAGTGGCATTGCAGTAGCAGTGTCTGCATCTGTGCACTGAGCATGTGTGTATCTCAGACGGTTTTGTGAGGTTAAATTCCCTGAAATGGTGTAGCTAGCTCAAACGTTCAACCATCACAGATTGCGGATATGTACTGTCAAGTTCCTTTCCAAGACATCTGTGCCCATTTTTACTTCCACCAGCAGTGAATGAAAGTACCTCTCTTGCCACATACTTTGCAGCGACCTGGGAAGAGATCCGTTTAGCCTTCCGCTAAAACCGTTTCCTTTGGCCGTGTTATTAGTATGGACAGCTTTCACCCAGAGTGCAGCATCGTTTCCCTGACTGGGGGTACAGGAAAGACAGCTTCCGACTTGAACGTGGAGGTCAGCTTTAAGCCCCAGCTCCTTCACATCTCCATGATGTGTCCTGAGGCAAGAACTAACCTTTCTGAGCCTCAGTTTTGTTATCTGGAAAATAGGACTGCCTTCTCCGCTGCTTTCCCCAGCTGTGCAACCTATGGAATGCTGTTCTGGGAGATGGTGATGATGACGTGACTTCTTTTTTGCTGCATTCCATCCCAGGGAGCAGACTCCTGGCTATAGCACTTTTCCATGTTGCATTTCAAGTTATGCAATTATGCTACACAAAACCAGCCCTGTACTCTGACATGTCTCTTGCTGGAACTTCCTTTTGTCTCTTTGTTCACTCATTCATTTTTCCAACAAGCCTTTATTGAACATCTAATATGACCCACCACCTTACTAAGCACTAGAGATACAAAGATGAAATAAACTTGCTTTCTGCTTTATAATCTAGAGGTGAAGCCTGGCAAGGATGTAGACCCAGAGTGGGATAAGGGCTCTAGTAGTCCAGGAAATTGGGGGCATCCGGAGAAGGGACATCTAACTTCTCCAAGGGATGGAGGAGTCAGGAAAGGCTTTGGGAAGAAAGTTTTATTGAGGCTGAATCTGGAAGGATGAATAGGAGTTAGCCAAGTGATGAATGGGGTAAACAGCTATAGAGACTTCAGCACTGATGGGGTTTTGGGTAAACGCAAGCATACAAGTGCACACATGCACAAGCACAGACGGATGCCCACACGCACACATGTGCACACACATGCATGCACAAGCGCACACACACACACACACACACACACACACTTCAGGCTAAGCAGTTCTTCTCTGAGAGTGATTTTGCCTGATGGAGGGAGCTCCTGGCATCTAGTGGGCAGAGGCCAGGGATGCTGCTAAACATCCTGCCATGAGCAGGACAACCTCACACACAGAGTTATCTGACCCAAATGTCAGCAGTGCTCAGCTGAGAAACGCTAGGCTGAAGTAAAGTGAAGTAGAAGGTGTGTGTGTGTGTGTCCGTGTCCGTGTGTGCATTCACACTTGTGTGTAAGAGGACTCCATGTCCCCTCTGCTTGGAACACGAGGTCCATGTGTAGGTTCTGGACGCCCGCTCCAGGCTTGTTGACTCTCTGTCCTGACAGTTACTGTCTCCGCAGGTGTGCCTCACCGTCGGCTGCCTTCCCTATGCCCTCACTTTGATTTATTAGAGCATTTTATTCTCCCTTCAGTGTTTATGACATCCAGGGACTTGGTTCAACCACTAGGAAATGAGAGTGGACAGTGAGACTATTATCATTCATTTTCACTCCCCATAAACATTTTCTCTTTCTTTTTTGGAAGACATTGCTAATCCCCTCGTGCACGGGGCTCCGCGTGTTCTTTCTTCAGCCTCGGTATAAAAAGCAAAGTGGTAGTGACTTTTTCCTTATGGCTGCTGAAAAGGTGACGCGGGGTTTGGACCGCTGCCCGCTTCTTACCCTGGAGCACAAAAGATCCAGGAGTAGAAATTGGTTCTAACAATATCCCTTTAGAAAACATGGAGGGGATGTGAGTCACTTTCCCTTTGTGTTAAAGGCATTATGTCCCTCAAATTCAGAGTTAGAGGATGACGTGTGTTTGATCCCTACTTCCTAGAAGGGCTAATAACTGAGTCGCCGTGGCAACCCAGAAGAAGTAGTTTACAGAAACCTTGAGGAGCCCTGGGCCTGGGAGGATTTCTTTTTTTTTTTTTTTTCTTTCTTTCTTTTTTCTTTTTCTTTTTTCTTTTTTTTTGGTATGTATGGTTTACATTTCTAGAAAAGTTTTTGTTTTGATGAGAATGGAAATGGAGAGACAGGTGGGAGAGTGCATAAAGCACCAGAGAATGTCCAGTTTTCTATCATGGCTGGAGGAGTTGTCTACTTTAGGGTTCTTTGGTTGCAAGCAGCAGAAAAGACTGGATAATTTAAGGAGAAGGAAAACACAGTATTGGATCTGATATGCCTTTAGTTGCATGAAACAGAAAAGCCGCCACACTAAGGTGTATTTTCCAGAAGAAGGCAGTCCAGATTTGGTGCATCAGCGCCCTAGGTATGTAGCTTTCATCCTGTGCATGGGCCCAGGGGTCCCCCCTGCCAGGTAGTCGCTTCACAGTACTGCCCTTGGGGTGACTCAGCTCTAATCCCCTTCCTCGTAAGACTCAGCTCCAGGTTTAGATTCTCAGGAGAGAATCTGGGTTGCCTGTCCTTTGGACATGGTCCTGGTCAACTGTCCACTCCCCTGAGCTAAAAACCATGAAAAGGGAAGGTTGGGATGAGCAAGAGGCGCTTGGTGTCACACATCCATGAAGATGCTTTACAAAAGCCAAGGATGAAAGTAGGCAGCCTGATGTGTTCTTGGATTCCTGTGGTTGGGAGAAAGGAATAAAGAGAAAGGTAGCTAGCATTTAGTAGGTCCCTGTCCTGTAAATTAGCTTGTAACCAATGGGTCCCATAGTGACTCTTCCTTCTGCTCTCAGTCTTTACCCTGTCTACAGCTCAGTGTGTTTCAGGTGATGGAAAGAGCTATTTGGGAGGTCCTGAGAATACGCCTCATTTCACACCTCCCGAATTGGCCTCATCTACGGTCATTGTCTTCTAGGCTTTAAAAAACACACGATAATTCTCATCTATCTGCTCTCTCCTACTTTTTGATGTATGGTCAATATATTTGGTCCCTTAATTACAAATTGAGTCCACAAAACATAAACAAATGTTAAGATACATCCTGTAGAGACACCCTATTTGGACTGAAACGGCCTTGGGTAAATTAATAAAACCTATCATTGCTTCGGTTATCTCATCTGTGGGATGGGAATAGTACCCACCTTGTAGCCTTGTCATGGGGATTAGTGGGATAATAAATGTAAAATGCTTTGATCTGTGTTGTACATGTATTATATGTCCTGTAAGTTTTGACTATTTTTTTTAAATGTTTAAAAACTTTGATATAATTATAGATTCATAGGAAGCTACAAAACATAGTACAGAGGATCCATGTACTCTTCACCCAGTTTTCTACAGTGGTTACCTCTTATAGAACTATATAGTAAAGTATCAAAAGCAAGAAACTGACATTGGTACAATCTGAGTACAAGGTGTGATCAAATGATATGGTAAATGTTTAAATATAAAACATTTATTACAGTAAAAGACACATTGTCATTAATTCCCCTCAAAATATTCCCCCTGGCTTCAAACACATTTATCCCATCATTCTTGCCACTTTCTGAGACAGTTCTGGAAGTCCTCTTTTGTGAGTATCGTTACTTCATCCTGCATCATGACAACACTCTGTGTCACATATGGCTTCTGGTACGGCAATTTCTGTCAAATGAAAACATTACTGTGGGTCCTCATCCACCTTATTCACTGGGATCTGGCACCGTGCAACTTCTGGCTCTTCCCCAAAGGCAAAATGACCACGAAAGGTAAACATTTTGAATCCATGCAGGACATCGAGGCAGCCACGACAGTGCAACTAAAGACACTCGTGAAAGAGGACTTCCAGAACTGCTTCAGAAAGTGGCAAAAACGACGGGATAAGTGTGTTCAAAGCGAGGGGGAGTATTTTGAGAGGAATTGATGGCAATGTGTCTTTTACTTAGCACATTTTTTTTTTTTTTAAATTTAAACATCCACCATATTGTTTGATCACACCTTGTAGGTATATAGTTCTGTGGTAGGTAGAATTGTGGCCCACAAAGAATTTCACGTCCTAATTCCTGGAACCTGTGAATATGTTCGGTTACATGGCAAAGGGGAAGTAAGGTCACAGATGAAATGAAGGTTACTCATCAGCTGAATTTAAAATAGGCTGTCCAGCATTATCGGGTGGGTCCAAGGGCATTGAACGTGGGAGAGGGAATCAGATGAGACAGAGACCTGGCGGTGGGAGGCGTCAGCCGGTGGTCGCCAGCTTTGAAGATGGAGAGAGGGTGCCATGAGCCTCAGGAAGCGAGTAGCCTCTTGAAGTTGGCAAAACAAATGGAGCAGCTTCTCCTCTTAAAGAAACCAGAAAGGAATGCATCCTGCCGACACCTTGGTCTTAGCCCAGTGAGAGCCACATAGGACCACGCGTATATAGAACTATACGATGATAAGTTGGTGTTATTTTAAGCCGCACAGTTTTTGGTGATTTGTTGCCCTGCAATGGAAAACTAATTTAAGTTCCCTCATTTCCACATGTAGGTTCATGTAACTACCGCCACCGTGAAAATACAGGACGGCTTTCTCCCACAGAGCTCTCCCTTTGGCGTCCCCTGCACCACCCTCCACCCGTAGCCTTTCTTATGTTCTACAAGGAAGCAAAGCTCTTTGGTTTGTCAGGCCTCTTCCCATGCTGTCCACTCTGACCCCAGGGGGATGTGCTTCCCCCAGGCCTCCTGGCGAATGCCTCATAGTTTAGGACTTCAGGTAACCCCTCTCTGACCTCCGGAGCTCAATTTGACTTCCTGCCAATATATTCTCTACTTATACTCTTTATTTCATAGCATATGTCCTGATATACGGATGACAGTATATTTACTTGGGTGAGAGTGTTTGTGTACGCGCTGTTTCCTCCGCGAGTCTGGAAACTCCAGAAGGGCAGGACCTCTATCTGTTTCGCTCAGTGTTGCTTTCTCAGCCTCCTCTATGTGACTGTGCAGACAGCAGGAGCCGAATGAATCCTGTTAAATGAATGAACGAATGACAGTACTCAAGATGTAGAAGTGAGGGGCGGCCTGTTAGCTCAGTTGGTTAGAGCATGATGCTCATAACACTCAGGTCACCGGTTTGAGTCCCACATGGACCAGTGCACTGCGCCCTCCACACTAGGTGGAAGACAACAATGACTTGAAGCTGATGAGTCCTGGAAAAACACACTGTTCCCCAATTTTCCCCAATTAAAAAAAAAGAAAAAGAAAGAAAAAAGATTTAGACATGAAATTGCACCTGGATCTTTACATGGAAGAGTGCACTAGCATTATAGGAAATTCAACAATACACTTTTATTTTTTTTAGCACCTTCTGTGTGAGATGTTATGCTAAACTCTGGTTCTGATTTGGTGTCCCGGCGTAGTTATACTTCTGTGAACTCCAAGGAGAGAGTTTAACATGACTGAACCTGCATTGCACAGTGGGCCAATTTTGCATTTGTTTTTTATTTCCTATCCTTTTTCCAGAAATAGTGTGGTCATTTCATACTTAGGAAATAAATCCCAATAACAACAGAATTATTCCCCCAAAGAATGCAGGCTTCTTTTGCCAAACATAATTATCCTGGGAAAGAATTGATGAAGTAAACTTACCTCTTGGCCAAACGATTTTTGGGGTTATTCAACCAAAGATAGCAGGCTGCACCTAAGGGAAGCCAAACATCTGGGTGAAGAATGAAATATCCAGATGTTTTCAAGTATCTGGATGTTTCTAACCATCTGTTTCTCTTGATTATTGACAAATGATCCAGCTGTTTTGCAGAAGATAGTATACCTAGTCTAACAGAAGAGAGAAATAGTATTCTTAGAAAATTTTGATGGCATCCCATATGTACTAACACAGAGTGTACGTCTTTAAATGAAGCCATGATTCGATTGCAGAAAGTGAAAATCGCTTTATGTTTTCTGAAACTGTTGTCTTGCTGTGAGTGCCAGACTGCAAAGATTTGAGGTTAATTGTCTCATTTACCGTCAGAGTCTAAATTGTTTGTAGCTTTATTCTATTTATAATGTATTCATACCTTAACCAATAACTTTACAAAGGGAATACAAGAATGCTGATATCCAGTACTGCTAAAACCTGCATAATTGCCTGAACATTTTCATGGTTTTTTGTTTGTTGTTGTTGTTGTTGTTGTTGTTGTTGTTTTAAGTAGAGAGAAAGTTTGGTAACTGAAATTTCTAGCGTGAATAGGAATTCATAAGCCTTGATTGAAAATACATCTTGTCTGGAGCAGGAATGTCAGACTGAGTAGCACCCCTCCACCCGCATCCCAACTCACTATTGTTTAAGCCTAAGCAAAGGCTCACAGTTATTTTTTCAAATTAAATTAAGGCTGGAGTCAAATAACATAATTGGAAGGTATTGAAACTTGGAATAAAACCTATTCGTAGCTGGCCGCAAGAATCCCTGTGTGGTGTTTGTGGCTCCACAGCACTGAATATGCAATCCTTAAAAGGATGTCCCAACAGTGAATAGAGACGTGGGACTTGAATTTATGTGTTATCTTATTGCTCTGTCATTTCCTTGAGCGGTCCACCAGAGCGCATGGAAAAGTAAATTATACGAAGCCGTGTGGTGGAGCAGTGAAGACCACCGAACTAGGCGTCGTGCTATACATAGGCTTAGCTTTATGGTCCGCTAGTGCTTCCAGCTCTGAGACGTCGTCCTCTAAATATTTGGAGCTGAGGAACAGCGACTGGGGAGGCCTAGGATCCCCGTGATGTTGGGTGACATTCGTTCTTCATACCAAATCGATGCAGATGTATTTCACGTTTGAGTGTCTGTTAAACATATTGCAAGTGACAGTCCCACAAAGACAGGTTGTGGATAGAACGCAAATTCGAATTAGTGTATCAAAACAGCAGCTGGAATGGACAACCCCAAATGTCTTGCCTAAACATTTTAGCTCCAAATTTTACAAAAAAAGCCGAATGGTTTCAATTTCATCGTATATAAATGGGATGATTGTGTATTTACTTCTCACTTGCGCTGCCAGTGGGATGGGGTTTGCGGGGAAGACAAGGGCAAACAATGCAAAATAGCAAATGAGCCAAATCCATCTGGATTTGGTTATGTGCTGATTATATAGTTTGTTGTTCTGTTGTTTTTAACGTCTCCCAAACCTTCTGTATGTTAGACAGCATTGGGCGGCGAGGGTGGGGGTGGGGGTGGAAATGACATTTTGACTTTGACTCCCTTTGTAATGCAATGCATTGCTACATATTTCTTAAGTTTCTTCTGTACAGTAATAGTATAGAATAATGATGTCTAGCATTTATTGAGTCCTTTGGCCTAGGTCTATACCGGATGCTTTTCCATGTATTTCTCTCTCTTTAAACTTCACTACAGCACAGTGCCATAGATATTATTAGACCCATTTTCAATGGGGAACATGGGGATTCAGAGGCAGTCACTTGCCTGTAGCCGGCGGCAAATGACTGTTGGAGGCAGAACTCAAACCCAGATAGCTCTGCATGAACTCGTTGTCTGTGGGTGATGCCCTGTAATGATATCTGTATTTTTTATAAATGTAAATAAAGTTAGTATCGCGTGCAGGTATTGGCAAACTTTCCCTGTAATCGGACAGATAGTAGCTGTTTTAGCCTTTGAGTACAGTCTGTTGCAACTATTCGACTCTGCTTTTATAGTGCAAAAGCAGTCATAGGTAATACGTAAATTAATGGGTGTGGTGGCGTTCCAGTAAAAAATTACTTATGGTTACTGAAATTTGAATTTCATATAATGTTCACATGTCACTAAATATTATTCTTCCTTTGATTTACCTCCTCTTCCCCCAAACAATTCAGAAGTGTAAAATCTATTCCTAGCATGTAGGTCATACAAAAATTGTCAGTGGGTTGGATTTGGGTGGGGGGCTGTGGTTTGATGAGCTCTACTATAAAGAAAGAGTAGAAAACACATTAAAAATCCAAGTAAAGAGTTGGGAGGTGGGGGCTTCAGAACGTCTGCTCAGGGGAGTCTTGGACTTGGCCATCTGATGGACAGAAGAGGCTGTGGGATTTGTCTCGAAGCCTAGAACATGATCCGTTTTTTCCTTGGGTTTGTTTATTTTCAGTTGCTTTCTATGCCTTGAGAGAAATTATAGTGGTGGGAGAGGGCATCCAGACAGTTCCATAGAGTCACTCATGGTACAGATTCATTCATTCACTCATGCCTTCACTCATTCAACCCGTACTCACTAAACACCTACTGTGTGCCAGATACTGTGCTGAATGATATTTGTACATTTGAAAATAAAACAGACAGTCCTTGTCCAAGCTTCCCAGAGTCTTCTGTCAATAGCAGGGAGACAGACACTATGTACTTGAAACTCAATTAATGATATACAATATTGTCAGAAGATGCAACGACTTCTGTTTTTTTTTTTTTGTTTTTTTTCTGTTTACATTTTTGAGCTTGGTTTACTCATAGTATCACTGTGATTTGAACACAGAGTATCACTGAGTTTGAACACACCAGGCAGTGAAAACAAGGGGAGGGGATAACTAAGAAAGGGCTAGCTGCCTTGAAAGCAGGTCATGCCCACCACTTGGCCATGGGCCTGTGGACTTGCCTTCTCATGTACAGCAATGAAAGAACAAGGGCAAGTAGGTTCTCTAGTTCCTCTTCCTGTGTGGAATCAGGAAAACATGTTTCTGTTCCAAGTGTTCTGTGATAAATAAGCTTGCACTGTGCTGGTCATTTCAATGCATAGTTTCCTTTTCTTCTGCCCTAAACGCTTTATTGATTATTGAGTTTGCTGGGCCCATGGCTGGGTAGGACCCTGGTGTGTGTACATCTAAGGGCCAGATGGCTGCCCAGAGTTACAATGCAGGGAGGTCTGAATACATGAGAGCTGTAGAGGAGTGACTTGTGGCTGGGTGTTAGGGATGGGTGTGGAGGCTGCAACCAAGAATTTTCATAATCATGGATACCCCTGGACGGAAATGTGGCTGGATCCTGGACATATCACTAGGCACTTTTGGATGCATTTTCCTCTTCTGATATTCACCTTTACCCTATAAGGTTATTTTTTCTGTATTACGGTGAAGAGGACTCAAAGGTCAGCTAGTTTAAGTGACTCACCGAAGGCTGTACTAAGCTTGGAAGTGGCAGAGCTCAGATTGAAACCTCTGTCTGCCTGACTCCAAAACCCAGGCCTTTCCCATCCATGCCATGTGATGCCAGGATTTTCTATTTGCAAAATGATCTGAGGGGCTCCTGTGTTTCTCTGGACCTAGATGTTGCTCACCTCACTGTTGAAATGTGAAAGTGAAAAGTCAGACAGTAACAAGTATGGGTGAAGATGTGGAGAACATGAGGAAACCTCATACATTGTTGCTGGGAGGGGAAAAAGAATGCAGCCACTTTGGAAGACAGTCTGGCAGTTCCTCAAATGATTAGACATAGAGTCACCATTTGATCCAGCAATTACACTCCTAGATCTCTATCCAAGAGCAATGAAAACATACACAAAAACTTGTACATGAATATTTCTAGATGCATTGTTCATAATAGCCAAAAGGTCGGAACAACCCCAAACTCCGTCAATGGACAAATGGATACATAGGTTTGGTATATCCATACAATGGAATATTATACAGTCATAAAAAATAAGGTACTGATATATGTGATACAAAGTAGATAAACCTTGACAACGTTATGCTAAATGAAAGAAGCTAATCCAAAAGGCCACATATTATATATTTCAATTTATGTGAAATGTCTAGAACAGGGAAATCTACAGAGATAGAAGGTAGACTAGTATTCCTTAGGGCTGCGAGGGGGATGTGGTGGGTGAATAGGAGAGTAATAGCTAAAGGTGATGAAATGTTTTAAAATTGACTGTCATGATGATTGCAGAACTCTGCATGTACTGAAAACCATTGAATTGTACACTTTAAATGGGTGAATTGTATGGTGTGTGAATTATATCTCAGTAAAGCTGTTGAAAATGTGAAAGTGATTAGTCTTTGCTCTCAGAAAACCTACTTAGGGCAAGAGCTGCTCATGGCCCCAGTAGCCCATTTCTCAGATTTCTTGGCCAAGTTTGCCTGAAAGGCTGGTTTGCTAGTCACACAATCATGGTGCCCACAAAAGCCAGCGCTAACTAGTTCAGGGTAACCGGGCCCTTTGAATCCTCTTCTTTGCAATGCAAATGTTTACTGGCTCTAATCAGGCGAAATGAAAAATCACATGTCTAATTTTAAATATGTTGCTTCTGATCACAGGTGTTGTTAAAACAGCTCTTTTACGACTTTATAAATATTCTGGGATTTATTTTTGAAGCAATGTTTCATTATTCCTATACCATGATTAAATATTGAGAATATTGCTTTTCCAATTGTTCTATTGCAGTATTTAATGAGTGCAATTAAATGGAAAAATTGCCTTTTTAACTGATGATAGTCCATTAGTGTCTCTGTCTCTTCAGAAAAGAAAAGAAGTGAATTATTAGAATGACAAATGAGGCAAAGTTACCACCGTGATGGAGAGGTGCGATTTCCCTCCACATAATCTTCAATTAGTGATCTCTGTAAGAGGATGTTTTTCAAAAGGGTAATAGAGAAGTAATGAGATCAGAAGGAGGTCAACCCGGCCTTCTCCGTTTGGCAGCTTGATTAATTTATTTCTCCTTCTTGGAGATTGCTGCAAGGGGCTTTTGTCACCGTGTGTTTTTCATGGGACTGTAACCTGAGTGACTGCTGATATATTAGCCTTTCAGGCAAGGAAGCAAGTCCGTTGCCCTGGAATAGAACGGTTTGGGAGTTAGAGGTTTGTTTGATTCTATGTCTTGACTCGAACTCTCGTCAGTAGCTTTAGATGATGAGGATAAAAAAAAAATAATAATAATCAAATTAAGTACCCTGCATTGAATACCCATCGTGGGCCCTGCGCCTGGAGCTTGGCACACACACTATCATTGCGTTCTCTCAACCCCCATGAGGTGGTGGCACTCCTTGTGTGGATGAAGAAATGAAGGCTTGGAGTGACGCTCAGAGATGGGCAGTGAGGAAGCAGAGAGGTAGGATTCCATTCTCCATCTGCCTCGACACTTGCAGCCTTCCTGGCGGAAGTCCACGGCTCCTGTTCTCACTGTATTGCAACTCTGCATTCTTGTTTGCCTTATGCTGAGGAGCAGGGAAACCCAGACCACACAGCCTGGTCACGACGGGGGAATCCAAACTGTGGCGTCCTAGCAAATAGCAAAACACAGCTGATGGTGTCATTTTGTCTTTTCTGTTAAGTGCACCTGTGCTCAGTTGCAGAAACTTAAATGGCAAGGTTGGATACGCCAATATGTCACATTCAGTCTTCTTTTCAGACTCTGCCACCGCATCACCGTCTTTCTAGGAAAATGCCATGTGGTCATCATCCATTTGGAGACATAGACGGTTGCATGTTCCATCACATAGAGGAAGCTTGGCTTTATGCAGGAATATCAATGTGAAAACCCCAGCTCTGCTGCTACTTACTGTGTGTCTTTGGACAAGTTACTTAACCCCTCTGACCTTGTTTGTTTTGTTTTCCTTGTAACCTGGAAATCTCTGCCAGGGTTGTTGTACTACTGAAAAAGAACATAAAGCACAGTTTCAGGCATACAACACATGTTTAATTCATGATTTGTGTTTTTGTTGTATCATTAACACCAGCAGATTTCGGCATTCGCGCTTGCTACCGATATAAATTATCTCATTTAGACATTTAAAGGCATAATTTATTTAAAATGTAGATGGAACTTTCATTGCCAAAACATATTTTATTTCATTTTAAAAATGTCTTTCCCCAGTAAATACGATTTTGGAGGCTTTTTAGGTTGTATTCTACTTGAATATTGAATGTAACTTTCCGCTATGCAGATGACAGATATATCTAAAAATCCTACTTTTCCAAGTAAATTTCTCTTGCTGCTTTTCCTTGCAGCCCCTGGATGCTCATCAATTAATAGTCATCCTTGGCATCCTGGATTTTCAGCACTGAGCTCAGCACTACTCCCCCCCCCCCGCCCCTCTCTCACCCCCCCAGGAGCCTGCACTCTGGGTTCAAATCCTGCCCTTTTGACATCCTAGTCCCTAAGTGACCCCATGTCAAAGAATCTGTTAAAGCCCATCCAAACCCAGAGTCCATTTAAGCAGTGGCGATGGGACTAAATTATAGTCTAGGTCTGTCTTATGAAAGATGATAAATGACTATGCCACATTGGGAAAGAAATCACTCTGTCATCATATGACAGGCTGGCTTGATTTGTTTGCGCTGGTGTCCCTAACAGTTGGGATGGGGGTATGAAGCCTGCCGGGTTTGAAGGCTGGTGGCCTTCCAGTCTCTTTCTCCACCGCTGCAGCTGTGGGTCTGGGGTATCTTCACTGGGCTTTCCTATCCCGAACAACCTCCATCCACAGGGCAGCGCGCGAGGCTGCAGTGAGAATGAAGCGCCACACACTTGTGGAACATGGAGCACTAGGCAAATAGAAATCACGACCCATCCCTTTCCACCATTCCGAGTCTTCCCACTCCCTCCACTCCAGCTCCCCTGGGGAACCTCTCTTTGCCATGGCCTGGAACTCCCAGAGTTCTATTTTTCACTTAAAGTGTGTTCTCTAGTCTGTCCAGCGGGGATGCTTTTTTTCTGAGCAGCAAGCAAATAGCTAAAGTCTTCTCCTGCAGATCCCTGACGGTGCCCACATTATTTCATCCAAAATGGGTCTTTGTAAAGGTTATCAGGCTCCAGCAAAGCTCTTAGCAGCACCCAGAGCTAACTTGAAAAGAGCAAGAGATTACGAGTCAGCCAAGTCAGCCAACCCGAATGAGTCCAGATTTCTTTAGGTCCTCACTCCCTTATCTGCAATTCAGAAAAATCTAAAACCTTTTAAAACAAACACAAAAATGCGCCTTTAGTTGGTGGCAAACCCAAGTGGCAGCAAACCTTGATTGGAACTATTGTGGCTCTGTTTATAATATTCATTTGTCCCTGTTTTCCATTTTACAGACTATTGATGTATTTCATTGCAGAAATATTAACGTGTTTGCTGTCTGGGTGTGGGTCCAGGCTCTGCTGGGGGTGTTTCGTGGTACATGGTCAGTGAGCTATTTTAGGCTTCTTAAAAAAAAAAAAAAATAATAATAATAATAATAATAATAATAATTAAGAATCCTTCAACACATGGGTTTGGGATTAAGAAAGACAGATCTTTATCTGTGTGGCCTTACACATGTTGTTTAATTTTCACTTTTCTACAAATTGGTGGAATGAGATGATGGTAATGACAATAGAAATAATAATAGTATAAGAACGTTGTAAAGCTGTAGTCTTCTCAGACAGGAAACATTTACTGGAGGCCTGCTGTGCTCAGTGTTGAGATTCAAAGAAGAACAAGATAAGAAATAAGCTCACACGAGGAAGTGAGGTGAATTCAGTGCTATTTCAATGAGAGTTACTAGTAAGAACAATAATGCACTATTGATATTGCAGGGATGGTTGGAGCATGGACAGCCAGTCCATTCCTTCTGTGAGAAGCACCCTTGGAGGAGAGCAAAACCATTTGCACACTACAACACCACTGGTTTTCCTCCCTCTCTCCTCAGGGCATTTGACCTTCCCCAATGTAGTTTTCATTATCATAAGAAGTAGTTAAAGTGAAATTGCAACCTCAGGCCATCCGTGGAGTGAGCATTTGGTTCTAGTTTCCTGAGATGGTGGAATTCCCATCTCTGGCCAATTGTGTCCAGCTAGCTCTCCTCTGTGGGCTGTTGGAGAATGCCTCTCTGAATGAAACAGGAAGTGATAAAAAGATGAGGAAAAAAATGAAAAAATGCTTAGGTTCTTAGAACAGCCTCCCAGCTTGAAGGTTCTAGAAAGAGTGATGTTTCAGCATTTGCTGACCCTGTGACCAAAAGGCTGTCATAGCAGCAAAAATAGTTCTTGGGGCTTTGCGGCAAGTGTGACCCATCTTTGCAGTTCTCACGGGAGCATGTGACTGTGGCCCACGTGGCCTAGTAGCAAGGTCTTTGGGTAAATTCGGTGGTGTTTGTCAGTGTCCCAAATGCGGCCTATGTAAAGCATGCCCAGTTTCCTGAACGCCTTCATGGGAAGAGGGGGGAAGGGTCCTCTACTGTGTTTTGCCATCTTAGCCAAGACATAAAAAGTGAAGCCTCTTTTTTTTGCCTTAATGACAATCTCTGTAGACTTTTATCCCTAATGCCTACAGGCCTTAAAAATTGAAGCTGTTGCTTAATTACAAATGTTTGTTTTTATCATTGTTTTAACTTAATAAAAATCAATAACTGTATGAAGATACTTAATGTCACTGAACTGTACACTTATGAGGGATAAAGTGGTAAATTTTATGTTATGTATATTTCACCACAAATCTAAAACCAAACAAAACAAAAAACGTGATTCTACACCAGCCAAAGCTATATACACTATATAAAATAGGCTTAATGACAGTGTTTTGGAAGAAAAATTCACTACTGGAAAATATTCCACTTCTAGTTATCAAGTGTGAAGACGGAGTTGGAACAGTGTATGTCTATGCTATATATGGCATTTTTTCTGAACATGTCAGAAAAGTTGAAAGATTCTCCTCTCTCTTTTCACGTACCCTCAAAGAGGAATTTCATTTACAACTTCATATATACTCCTCAACCTCCTCTTGGAAACAGAAGAAAATAAAATTAGTTTTTTGTAAGCCAGGATGATATGCATGTTATTCTTATTTTCAAAATAGGTAAGGTAATTTCTCTATTTTATTTTTAAGCACTGCTTCGTAATATAAATAATCTAGTCTTTTCTTGTGCAGCCTGTTTATTCAGACAGGTGGAAGTTGACACTAAAGATTGGCGTTAAATTGAGGAAACCATTCATGTAGTAAATAAGATAATATGTTTCTACCCCAAAAAGATTAAAATATAGATTTTTTTCATACTGTTTTATTTTGAACACCTACAGTCCCTGAATATGTTTTATTTAGAGTTGTGTCCATAATTTGGAAAGGCTTTTCATTGCAACTAAAATATTTTTCAGTTGCAGAAATCATCACTGAGAGTGTTTTCTTATTTATACTTGAGTTTCTTGCGTTTGTTATTAAAGAAAATGTTTAACTGGAAGCTTGATCAGTTCCCACAATAATAATTAAAGGTGAAGGTAATATCAGTATGTTTATTTATTTGTGTACCTTTTGCAAATCTAAAACCCTTCTCCTTTCAAATAAAACAATTAGGTAACCAGGTAATAAAGCAGTTATATATCAATATACAAAGTCTCGTGACAGGGTCTTATTATCCAGTTTATACGTAGGTGAGATTCCTTGGAGGCTATCTTCATCATATAACCAGTTATTATTCATTATTTTTGCCTCAACTTCCGTGTACTCAAAATGATGAGAGTAGGCCAGACACATGCAAACACAGCCCTGTAACCACCCTTGTGTAAAATGGGAGTGATACTGCTCACCTCTGCTTATTTCACTGGAGTCATGACCAGTGACACATATGGGCATAAAATGACCATATATACCACAGGCTATGGGAATTGGGTAGTTTTATTATTCTGACATACCTTAAATGCCCCTCATTGCATAGAGTTCAATTTATCCATAGTAATGGTATTTTATAAAGTGCCTACTTTGTGCTGCTGGTTTTGTGTTGGATGCTTTTGCATACATTGCTTTATTGAATCCTTCCAACAACCTTTGAGATGTCTGCTATAATTATCTCTTTTTTTACAGACACAGCAAATAAGACTTAGAGAGGTTATATAATTTGCCAACAGTGAGCGGGTGGAGCTGGAATTTGGGGCAGGCGGTCTGACTCCAAAGCTGTGCTCTCCAGCATTATGTCAGGGCGGAGGAAGAGAAAAATCTGGAATGCCTTTCGGCAGCAGTGTAAGGGAGTATGGCTTTTACTGACCTGTCCAGGCTTAGCTCAAACCCTCCTTCTCAAAGAAGCCCTCCTTGAGCCCCTCCAGTCCAACTTAGGATTGAGTCTCCTGGGTCCCCACTTTGTCCGCTTCTTTTTCCCCCACCATGATCCTTCTCTGCCATCTCTTTTCCCAGAGGGCCACGGCCCTTCATTAAAGAGACAGACTCCCAAGTCCAAGGAGGACCTCCGAGTATGGTTTAAGAATCTCTGATGCTGCATTTCTGAAATCCTCCTCCCCAGGTAATTCTTTGGGGGAGTTCAAGTTGCAGAAACATCCACATAGACCAGGAGTGCTTAAAGCCAAGGGTAGGTATTTTCCTCTCTATAGAGTAGTCTGTGCCACATAACTAATGCTGAATGAATTAGTGTGCTAACAAGGTAAGAGATGGATATTAGAGAAGAGTTTAGACTTCATCGAGGCTTTGGAGTCCACTCTATAAGCCAAAAAGCTTATTTCACTTAAGTAAAAGCACATCCGTTCATCCAGCCCAAGTATATAGTTCAGTTAAGTGTTCTGATCAACCAATATTTTTGGTTGCCAGTAAGCTGTTGCTTTTCCTCTATGTCGTTAGGGTCAGATTTGATGATTCCACAGTTGCCCAAATTATCCCTTTCATTATGATTTTGGTAACAATGGCAATCACTAACATTTCACTGAGTGCTCCTTCAGCTCCCTGCATTTGGAACTTGTCATACATTGTTCTCATGGGTTCCGTGGGAAATAGTCTCTCCTTTTTACAGATGAAGAGACTGAGGCTCAGAGAATTGAAATTTCCCAGTGTCACGCAGCTAGTTAACAGTGAGGTCTGAATGTGAATGGAAATCTGTCTCCATTGCTTATGTTCTTAATTGGTTTCATTGTCATATAAACCATGTTGGTTTGCTCAGAACCTGTGTGCAAATAGTACAAAAAAATCTATTCAACAAAGATTCTTCACTTAGACATTCTAAGCAGCATGGGAGAACTACCATATTTTGTCTATGTGTTGTATTTTTAAATTTTCATTTTCATGTTTAAATAAAAATAAGCACTTTATCCGTAAGCATTATAATCATGGAATTTAGTGAGTGTTATCTTTTCTGATCTGATCCTGACTGTTTCAGAAGTATTTTGCTAGAAAAAATTTAAGATGTATTCTTTTTACTTTCTCCATCCAACTGAAATAGTGAATTCAGTATATCATATTTATAGAATTCTTTTGGTAAAAAATATATGAATGTATAGAGAAACATATATGCACCTTAAATGACATTAATGGAAATGTAGTTGCACTTCATCTCAGTTCTCCAGAATAAATATTTCATGAGCAGGAGGCATACATGTTTGCGTATGTGTATATGTGTGTATGTATAGGTACTGGATACACATACATGCATTGAGGTTTCATATGGTCACTCTCTTCTGTAAACATCACCTAAAGTTTTGGTTGAAGTTATTGGGAGTTTGGTTTTTATTTAAGATGCATTTGAATTTTAAATGGCTAATCCACTTAAATTAGTTACTGTCCTAAGAAAAACACACAAAAAAGCACAGCAGTAGCAGAAGGGTATTATCTCCACCCCCTCTTCTTTTTCTCTTAGAAGCCTCACATGATCCATTGATGGTAAATATTTCATGTACTTTGCATATCAGCCTGAGTTCCCTTTGTGAAGTCAAGTAAATGGAATGTAAATCCCCACGTACTCCAGACAGTAAAACGGCATTATTTGATGTTACATCACATAAACATGCAGATTTGATTCCCCCTTTACTCACGCTGTAAAAACAAAAGTTTTTAAAGTGGTTAGCCATACCTGGAAATGTAAATGCACTCGCCTAATGTAATGCCAAAGAAAAATTAAGACAAATGATACCACATCGCTGCCACAAACTGCGGCTCGTACAAAATTCACTTTAGTTATTATGCTGTGAATACGGGCTCTCACCCTCCTCTGTGAATGCACAATTTATGTTGAATGCAACATGAATCATTTTAATAGACTGAGCAAAAAGTCCCCAAAGTCGATTTTCAAATTATGAACCTTGGAACAGAATATAACAACAGCAAACAACCAATAGTTCAGACTTTACTCTGAGCTATGGGTGGACCATTAAAAATACAGCAAGCACTTTTGGTTAGGTGTTATACAATTCATAGCCTAATGGCAAAGCATAACCGAAATGGGGGTTTTTCTATGCCGTTTTTCTCGCCGTCATTCTGTTCAATTATTTTCACATTTATGTAATCAAGATATTCCCAAACAGAGCATAGAGTTGTATATTGTTTGGAACTAATTATATGTATTATAAATCCAAGAATTAATTTAAATGACCCAGTTTCCACAGAGAAAAAGCCACGCTGTTGTTAAATAGCTAACTAAACAAAATGCTCATCCATATGGGAGAAATTTCCAAAGAACTGAAACACCACCCACCAGGAAAATGGAAAAGCCTTCAGAAATAAAAATCATCAGAACAAGATCAGGAAAAAAAATTAAATTGATTGAGGAGATGCTAACTTTTTTTTTTTTGGGCAAAAAAAAAGTTGAGATGGGCCTTTATTAGGCGATCCCCAAAGATGAAAACCAGAGGTTTCTCCAAGTAGTCCCTAGAGTAACGATGCTAGCATCGCCCAGTCGTTTTTACACATAGAAGTTCTCAGGCCTCATCCAAGACGTACTGAGCCAGAAACTGGGAGAGAGGGGGAGGACGAGCAGAGGCATGGGCAGGAGAGCCTGCCATCTGAGTTGTCACAGGCCTTCCTGGGTATCCCTGTGCACGCTCCTGTTGGAGAACCTGCATTCTGATTCTGTAGGACTGAGCGGAGGCCCAAGCATTTGCCTTTCTGAAGGAACCCAGGTGATGAGGATGCTGTGTGCCCTGTCCTGTGAAATGCAAAGCCCAGTGGTTGCCAAAAAGCAGATAACAGAGGGATCTAAGGGAACTTGTGGAAGACAACGGGGAGGGGTGAGGACTTGTGTCCAACTAGAGGCTCAGTCCCCACCTGTCCTCTGGGAGGGGAAGGCCCCCTCAGCTTCAGCTGCCTGTTGCTCTGGGCCAATGCAGATGCTGCCATGACTTCTCATTTGTTTTTAATAGAGGCTAAACAAATCTGGCTCTTTTAAGTATTTTCCGATTTTAAATTATTGGCAACTGTTTTTTTTGTTTTTAATTCTAAACTGCAGTGCTCTGAAAATATGTGGTTGGTGGCCATTTTATAATCTGTGTAAAACTTTGTTATCTTTTGGCAAGTCTACTAAGTGTTTCAACAAGGTCAAGGGGGTGTAGAAATCCTGGACAGAATATGTGGAAGGATGTTTTTTTCAGTACCATTTTAGATTTACAAAATAATTGAGCAGATAATACATAGACTTCCATATGCCCACCTGACCTGACCCCCCCTCTCTGACATAGGCACTACTTCCCCCTATTATTAACATCTTGCATTATTGTGGCACATTTGTTACAATTAATAAACCAATGTTGATATTGGTAAATAGTTCTTAACTACAGCCCATCGTTTACATTAAGGTTCACTCTTGGTGTCGTCCATTCGATGGACTTTGACAAATAAATGCATAATAGCATGTTATCTACCAGTACCGTATCGTACAGCATGGATTCACTACCCTAAAAACCCCCTGGAAAGTGTTTTCCAAAGCTCCCTCTATTCACGTTGCCGTCTCCACTAAGTCCTGAGAAGGTTCTGCAGTCTGGAGGGTCTCAGAGCTCTGAAGGAACCATTGATGTCCTCCAAGATGCCTCCAGCAGTTGTAATTGAATCCTGACGTTAGAGTGTGTTGGCTGTCATCTTTCCCCTTCCTTCACTTCATGGATATGGAGCTGAGGCCCACGTGGCAAGTTGAAGGTCCTTAGAGGTAGAATTGGTTTAGAAGTGCCCCCTCTGTCCCTGGCAGTGACCTTTCTCCCTTCCTACCTCTTGCTAGGCTCTTCCTTACAGACCTTGAAAGATGCGAACTACACCAGGTCACCCAGCTACCAAGGTGATGAGGATGGCTTTTTCTTCTCTTTTTTTCTAATTAGATATGTATATAAAATTATTTTTATCAGAAATGACAGAGAGCAAAAGCTTTCTAGAAAGGAGACACGCCTAATGATTTTAGGTCCTGTGTTTTGTATTCACATTCATATAATGTCTATGCGAAGAAGACATTAAACAATTAAATTTTGTGAATTAAAACAAAGAAGCAGCACACAAATTTACAATCTTACAGGTCAAGTAGATTTTTATCACTTGCCGAATACTGCCCGGTGAACAGATAGTGAGGTAGGCACCAGTACATTATGAATTTCCAGCACCTAGAGTTTGAATCATTTGTTTACTCCATAGAGACAGAGTTGGTGCTTTCCCCAGTCATAAAAAAGGGGAGCAATTTTATCGCTGCAAGATTGTCTATTTTTTTTGTTTTTTGCCCTTTGAGAGATAAAATGTCTTTATATAAAATTGTTTTATTATTGTTACCTTAAAGGAGTAAAGGACACCTAATATAGAGATCTTTTGCAATTTCTACAAAGAATCAGAGTATCCATTGGTGAGAATTATTTTTTTAAATGCCCATTTTCCCCATAAAGTATTTTCCTAGAGTTGGACATAGGGCAGTAATACCATAATCTATTATGAATTCATTTTGTAAAACAGAAATGGTTAGGAATTCAGATTGCGTTCTGTCATAATTTAAGCCCAATACATGATTGTGTGCATATTTAAATTTTCTCACTTTTTTCTTTCTCCTTTCCTTCCTTCTCTTCCCTCTCCTTCTTTCCTTCTTTCCTTCTTTCCTCTTTCCTTCCCTCCCTCCCTCCCTCCCTCCCTCCCTCCCTCCTTTCCTGGTGTACTCTGCCATTTATTTTTTCATTCTTTTCATTTTTTGTTTTTCATTTTCAAGTTCTTTTTGTAAAAATTATATATGCACATAATTTTGAGTCACAGCCAGATTTTGCTATTAATCTTTTATATGAAAAAAAAGTAAAGCTGTCCTCAACACCAACTAACTCTGTTTCTTCATCTATTACTCTTTTAGCAGATTCATTCAGTTTTATGTATGCAATTTTAAAGAATCACACTTAAATAGCTACTTACTGGTTTTCTAGTTTTCCATGGTATTGGTGGGCTTTCCACTAAGAAAATTTAGCTTTCCTTCATTCTTACACCTCTCTACCTTGATGAGCATCTTTCTTTTGTCTCTTTCCATACTTTCATTAGAGTTTTACCATGATTTTTTAAGAAGACAATTTAGTTTTTACATTGTTACGCATATGTAAATAGATTCACAGTCAAGCCACATAGCATAATAGCATTACTTTTTCTTTTCTGCACAATCTTTTATTTTCTCTGGAGTTAATACTTGTTCTACAATCTTGTTTGCTTAGTCTTTGATTTTTCTGACTCTAATTCAACCTCAGACTCTCATGTAATTATATAAACCTGTTTTCAAAATGTTCAGGACATAACAAGTATTCTATGATTTTCATGTTAAAAGTAAATCCCTCTTAGGGTCTTTGGGTCTTCTACGATTTGAGCTGGTTGTTCTGGACACCTGGTACACAAGAATGTTCTACTGGCATTGTTCTTAGAGCTACCTTCCCATCATCTAACCTGCAAAATCCATAACGCTGTCCTGAATTTGAGCTCCTGTTTCACCTCTTCTGTGTTGGTTTGCTTATAGTTTTGTAGGAGCATATCCTCCAGTAGCTTTCCAAAAAAGGAGGATGGGATGTACATATATATTTTTGGAACCTAGCATATTTCAAATTATTTTTGTTCCCACCCTCATTTTATTGACTGTTTAGCTAGGTATAGCATTATAGTTTTGAAATCAATTTTTTTTCAGGGTTTTGTGACATTACTCTAGTGTTTTATAATTTTCAGTGTTTCTCTTGAGAAACAGAGCCATTTTATCTCTGATCTTTTTCATTTGTGTTTTTCTCTTAAAAGTACTTCAGGAGGCATATCTTCCAGCACTTGCTACTCTCCAAATTAGAAATAAAAGCCCTGAAAAGGATGCTGTCTTTGTCCACAATGTTTTAAAATTGTACATGACATACTGTAAAGTGTGAGTCTATTTTTATCCCTTGTACTAGACACTGAATGGGGGACTTTTTAATCTTGAAACCCATGCCCTTTAGCTCTTTGAAATTTTCTTTAAACAAATATTTTTCCCTTCTCTTTTCTCTGTTGTCTTTTAAAAGACCTTTGATTATTTAGGTCTTGGACCTCCCAAATTATTTTTCTCCTGTATTTTGGTGCTATTTTCTGGGAGATTTCTTCTAACTTTCCATTGAGCTTTCCCTTTCTGCTGGAATATTTAAATTTGTAAACATTTTTATTTGTTTGGTTGGTTGGTTTTCCCACTATTCTGATTTTGTTTAATAGTCACCTTTTCTTGTTTCATGGATGAAATTTACTCTTTTATCTTTTTGATATTAATGATGATTGCTTTAAATTTTCCTGTCTCTGTAGAGCTTCTGTCGCTTCAAAATTACTTTTGTTTGTTTGCTTTGGTCACTGTCTTTCCTTGATATTCTGATCTGTGGAATTCTATTTGTACCTAAAAGGAGGACTCAGAAAAACTGTTGCCAACTCTTAGCACATGGGCAGCACTAATTTAACCATGGACTACAGTGAAGGGTGATCTGGCTGATTTGTTTGTTGGCGGAAATCACTGTATTTGAATGCTTAGGTTCTCCCTGTTAAGCTGGTAAATTGTCTGGAGAAGGATATTCTAATACTCTGCTTGGGGAGGGTATAGGTCCAACTGCCAGAGTTTTGGGAGCTTTAAGTCTCAGCATTCAGTAGGCAAGCATTTCTTTAATTTCCTTTTGTAGTGTAGTACTCTTGTTCTCAGCTGTTTGTATTCTTTCTCTCCAGATAATAAAGTTGTCTTTTTTTCCCATGTTGGGAAATGACAAAGCTCTTGCTGGGTTGAGGGGGGAGGTGTTCTGAGGGTGCAGGCACCTTGTAAATGAGCTTTCCAAAGGTCCCCTCTCACCCCCACTTTAAAAGTACACGGTTTCACCGGCTTCTGAGCCCTTGGTGGTTCTGTGATTTGAACTGGATTGCTTCTTGGCTGTCCCATTCTTAGCTTAAGACTCAGCTTTCTTAAATCTGTTAGGTCATTTACTAGTTGTCCATCTGCTTTCCAATATCCAAGGTTTTTCTTTTTGTTTTTGCTTTAATGTTGAATATTATTGATACTAATTGTCTTTGCACCCAAGGGATCATACCATTAATTTCTAAACTTGGGGGTTTGAGTTGATAGTTAAAAACTAGTCACCAGGTTGGCCCTGATCCACTGCCACTCCGCTACCAACACGGAGGTGTCAGAGCAGCAGTGGGGCCACACTGTCCTCGTGTGGAGCCAGCGTGGGTCTTTTTGGGCCCCGGAATCTCAGTTCACTTCGTGAAACTGAAGCACCTTCTTGGAGCTCTAAATTCACCTTGGAGCAGGGGCTTGCAGATGGTAAGAAAGGTGTTTTGGCACGTATGCAAAACTTCTCAGCATGCCCAGGAGCCATGTTTCCGTTGACATAAATTATGGCCATCAGTAGGCCAAGCAATGCTCCCACTGTCCTGTTGCCTTGTTCGGCTGTTTCCTTTTCAGCGTGAGCCTCCTGTGACAATAGAGGGATGCCAGGATTGGAGAATGGCTCCGTGACCCTGCGTGCCATCTGGGTGTCCTCTGTGTGCCCTCAGGAGCACGCTCGATGTGGAGGATCTCCATAATGTCTGTGTGTGTCCTCAGCTTTCATTTAGTTGCCTGTCAGCCCTGATGCTGTGCTGATTGAGTAAACTAATTCATAATCCACAGCCACTTTCCTTGGGTACTTGCTTCTAGGCACATTAAATGGTCGGCATTCAGGTCCTCATTTTTCTCATCCTTCCATTTCCATATTAATTCTCAATCAATCACTGACGGCCAGCTGTCAACAGGCCCCATTTTTGGTGGGACCTGATGATGTATATCCCTGGTTTTCAGATGCCTTGCATCTCACCGTGTAAAGCAATGTTCTGAGCAGGGTCTTACTGCTTTTGGGTGCAGCCCCCTGAGCTTTCCTAATGGCAAATCTAGCGCAGGTGCTGAAAGGAGGAGAATCTTTAAAGGGACAGGACGTGGAAGCAGGGCTTCATGGACAGTGTTTTAGTAAAGCTGTGCGTGCATATGCACCCAGCTGAGGACCTACTGAATGGTCTTTTTGTCAGGATATGACCTTTGGCTCCTAAAGTTGGGGAATCAAAGAGCTGTGTCTCTTTGGTAGATAACACTAATGGATAAAAGAGTGAATTATTGTAAATTATTTGTCATTATGCTGCTGTGATATTGGCATGACACTTATTTTTTGCTTTGAAAAGTTTCTCTTTTTTGAAGAATGATGACAGTGATGATGGCGGTGATGATGACGGTGACGGTTATGATGACGACGACGACGATGATGGTGATGGTGACAGTGATGGTGACGGTGGTGATGATGGTGGTGATGACAGTGGTGGTGACGGTGGTGATGATGGTGATGGTTACAAGGACAACCACACTGACAAAGACAGTCCTGGTTTGAGCAAAGTCTAAATCTAGTTCCATCACTTTCTTTCTTTCTTCACCTTCTTCACTTACCCTTTTTCTCGCACTGGTGCCTGCCTTTTCCTCTCATGTCTCCCCACCTTTCCCCACCCCGCGCTATCAAAGAGTTTCCCCAAACTCCATCATTACCCATCTTCACCACGGTCAAGTGTATCGTCCTAAGGGCGGAGGGGGCAGGTGTGTAATTAGTACATTGTACCAGACTGAACAGAACCCTCAGCCTGGTGCAGGGCGGACTGGCTGGTACTTATGGATGAATGGCAGCCTTTTGACAGGGTGATGGATACATATGCTGGACTCTGAGGACTGTGGGTGAAGAGCGTTTCTTTGTGGTTGGTAAGTGATAGAACTCATTGCCTCATTTCTCTAGAATCTGCATTTATTAATTTTGTATTGTTTTATTGAAAGGTACTTGCCAAAAGAAATATGTGAATCTAGCTCATGACATCTGTTTTCAAGTAATTTCCAGCAAGGAAGTTTGGGTTACCGAAATGAACCAGTTCTCCTGTGTTCTGCTTAGCTGACTGTATCTTTAGCAGTCTCTGTTGAAATGAACACAGAATATGCCCCCCAGCTGTCCCTCTCTTGGCTTTGCCGTTAATAGGAGTCACTGCTTGCAACTCTTGTCACGTGAATCTCGGAACATGTGCTACTACCACTCTGCACCCAAAGGTGCCGGCTGCATGGAGGGGACCACACTTTCAATGGGTACCTATGTGCTGGGTGCTTACCTGCTCTTGACACACATGTCTCACTTAAAAAGCAGTCACTGAGTGAAAAGGATTTCCCTCCCAGCTTCCCGATTCACTTGGTATTCAGACCTGATAAAGCTTTGCTTTCCCTGACTTCTTATTTAAAGTGGATAAAAGCACATCACACTCTATCTAATGCCATGCCCCAAAGAAAACATCTTAAGATGTCTGAAGAAGTGGATTTCATGAACACGGGCTCCAGGATCAAATTGCCTGTGTTCCAGTCCTGTCCTTGTCACTTCCTAGCTGTGGGAACTCTGGAAAGTCACTTAACTTCTCTGAGCTCCAGTTTCCCCGTGTGGAAAAGGGGATCAATAATAACTCCACCTCATTCAGTAGTTGTGGAAACGATTTGGCGTAATGCACCTAAAGTACCTAGGAGATTGTCTGGCATGTGGTTAACCCCATAAAAGTGTATTGTGATTGTTGTTACTGCTAGTATGACTATCACATCAGTCAACTAGCTGAAAAGCAGGGAGTGGGAGTGTTGACCTCAGAACCACAGAGCTTCTGTGCGATCTCAAGCAAGCCAGCCTCCCTGGGTATTATATTCCTCAACTGTAGATGGGGAATTTTAAACTCTGTTGCCTGGGATTGCTAGAATTAAATCAGATAATGTATGGGAAATACCTTATGCAGTTTATGATGTGGGTAGATGCTCAGTAAATAGGACCATTAACAATGTTTTAATTAATTATGAAAGCAGAATGGGTTATTTGGATGTCATTTTGGTGATTTTTAAAGGAAAAAGTTGAGGCATTTGAAACATGTCTTTTGCTTGCTTGCTTCGTGTGGTTTTATCAGCTCTGTTGAGGTATAATTTATGTTGACTAAACTGCATCCGTTTAAAAAATACAATTTGATGAGTTTTGACAGATACACATAGCCTTGAAATCACCACTATAATCAAGAAACAGAACATTTCTTTACCTGGAAAGATTTCTTGTGCTTCCTTTGCAGTAGCCCCGGCCCTAGGAAACCACTGGTCTGTTTTCTGTCACTATTGATTAATTTACATTTTCTAGAATTTTATATAAATGAAGTCATCCAGTATGAATGCCGCATCTGGCTTCTTTCACTCAACACAATGATTGTGATTGTGATTCACCCATGTGGTTGCATTTATCACTGCCTTTTCATTGCTGAGTAGTATTCCATTGTGCAAATATATAATAGTTTGTCTATTTGATGACCTGTTAATAGACATTTGGGTTGTCGCCAGTGTTTGGTTATTGTAAATGGGTGGGAATGTGAATATTCATACACATGTCTTTGTCTGGACATATGTCTGTGATTCGTTTGGGACAATACCCTGGAATAGAAGGGTTTGGCCAATGGTTGCACTAGGCTTAACATTTTAGAGGCTGGCAGGAGGCTCAGTAAATGTCCAACTAGTGACTAAATGAGCTCGTATTCTCCGGATTGCACATTTCTCCAAAGCAGTTGAGCCATTTTACATTCCTGACAGAATGCAATTTCTCTACAGTCTCAATAATGTTTGATATGGTTTCTAAATTTTCTATTTGAGTATGCAGTGGTATCTCATTGTGGTTTTATTTTACAATAATGATGACTAATGATGGTGAACATCAAAAATATGCTCACTGACCATATCTTCTTCCTGCCTCCTTTTTTTTTTGTTTTTTTTTTGGCAATTTTATTGAGATATGCTTGAGATATGGTATGATTCACATACCATACAATTCACCCATTTAAAAGTTTTTAGTATATTTACAGAGTTGTGCAATCATCACCACAGTCAAACCATATCTTCTGTCACTTACTTTTTCCATCATTCCCACCTGCTGTACACCACTGCCTTCCTTTTCTCCCACCATTTATATTCAGCGTCCCCCACAGTTCTGTTTTGACCCTTTCTCCTTGCCAGTACGCTTTCGCCTGCAGGTCATACCCATTCCCAAATTTCAACTATTATTCTGATTCCCATGACCTATATGTCCATTTCTGAGTAACTGTCCCTAGTCTGTTAGTCCCAGATTATTTACACCCTCCTGTATATTTTGCAGGGCACACTCGACAAAGCATAAAGTCATCTTGTCATACTCCCCCTCCACCCTCCAAACCCCCCCCCATCATCATCATCACATCATCCCTGCCCACACCCCCTCCCACCTCCTACATGTTCATAAGCCACCTGGGCTAATGCACCTTTGTATCCTTTCCAGTACCAAGCCTTCGTAGATGCTCGGTAAATATTCATCTAATGAATAAATGAACTTGTAGCCTCCAGATTGCCTGAAAATGAGCTTCACTTTTATCTTCCTTTGAAATTAATTGCATTATTACCTTATTAAAGGTCAGGAAAAATAATTCATGGTGCAATTCATGAGACTACTAAACAGTTGCCCTGGTGATTTCTGATTATAATTTGGAAATGTTTTTAACCTATGGCTTTTTTTCTTATCTCTAGTTAAAGCTTTTCTGGAAGGAATTCAATTTCTGCTTTTCCTTAATGTCCCTTAAATGTTGTACATATCTTAAAAGTGGATTTCCCATAAAACAATATGGGTTATGGTTTTGTTTCGTTTAACAGTATGAAAGCTTGCCTGAAAGGACAAGAATAAGACTCTCTTAAAAACATGTCCTGGTTTTAAAGGAATATAAAACTTTCTCTTAAAAAAATACGACTTTCTGCCTTTATCCCCTAACCCACAAAGCTCAAGTCTAGTTCACCTCAGACTGAAATACTTCTTTTACTATTGCCCTCCAGTGGGAACAAAGCTGAAGCCCCTGAGGCTGAGAGACCACATGAAAATGTCTTTGCTTCGGTGCCGTAGCTGTATTTCCTCTTAGCGAGGCACAAGCCCCAAAGAGATCTCATGTACTGTGAGTGTACTCACGAAGACAGTAAGTAGAGAAGCTGGGATCTAAAAGGTTAAGTGCAGACGGAGCAGCGTCTGAAATGTCACTTATATCCAGGAAAGGATGACAGCAGGCTCAGGTGGTGGTGTAGGACAGACTGTTGGCAACAGGAAGGGAACAGGAGAAGGGTCACGGAGGTGAAAAGATAAATTAACCCAGAGATGTGTTGATGTCTAGATTGGGGAATCAGGAAAGAGCGGCAGGTGTCTATAAGCCAAATAGAAGAGCGTGAGAGAGGTTTGTGCCTGGGTGTGTGTGCATGTGTGTGGTGATGGCATTAATAGGGCAATAGAAAGTCAGAAATCAGAGGAACCATGAGCAGAACATGCTCTAGCAGAAGAGAAAAGAGTAAGGCTGGACCTGGGACACACTGCAGGTTGAGGTCTGTGTATTTAGTTTGCTAGAGCTGCCATAACAAAACACCACAGACCAGGCTTCTTAAACAACGTAAATGCATTTTGTCACCGTTCTGAAATGTGTTTTCTCATAAGAAGTCCATGGTCAAGGTGTCAGCAGGTTTGATTTCTGCCGACGACTCGGATTGAGTTGCACACGGCCACCCTACTTCTGTGTCCTCACACGGTCTTCCCTCAGAGTGTGCACATCCCTGAGGTCTCTTTGTGTCTAAATTTCCTCTTCGTAGAAGGACACTCGTCAGCTTGCATTAGGGCCATAATGGCCCCTTTTTACCTTAATCACCTCCTTAAAGACCTCCAAATACAGTGACATTCTGAGTCATTGGGGGTTAGGACTTTGACCTATGAATTTTGAGGTACACAGTTCAGCCCATAAGAGCTGGGGACGAGGATACAGCAGATGCCCCTGTCGAACGCCTACATGGGATGTGATTTTCAGAAGGCCTCTATATTCCTATCTCACTTATTCTCTACCCGTTCTCCAGCTTATAGTCGGCAGACCATGTGATCAGACTGCACCAATGCCTGACAGAGCACCCAGTGCCCTGGAGGCCACCTTCACAGGCTTGTCCCTATTTAGCCCTGGAGTGGCCTGAGCCCGAGGGGTGTGTGCTTCTGACATTTCTTCATCCTTCACAGATTTTCCGTCAGCCAGCCCGCATTTGCAGTTGTTTCTAATGATTGAAAATACGCTTGGTGTGCAGGTGTCATGGATGACATAGTAATGCCTTGGGGTGATGAATAAGGTATAGAAATAATTCTAGTAAGCCCAGTGATCGGAAAACAATCCCAGTTTTGAGCTATATTGATTTTTTGCCCCCCCCCAGGGCTCAGTCTCATTGCCCAGAAATAATCCCTGTTAACATTTTGGCCTGTTATCATGGAAGTGAGTTGTTTTACTCTTCTAGGTATTATATAATTACCCATATAATATATGTGCCTGCTATGTACACCCTTAAGCCAAATACGATTATACTGGGTATTCTTTCTTATTAGCCTGCTTTTAGTTCAACTTAATGATAAATTGCAAATATTTTCCCATGTCAGTAAATTTTCTTTCATAACGTAATCTTCAATGGCTAGGCAATATTCTCTCCTATGGATATACCATGATTTTCCCATTCAACAATCTCATTAGAATCCCAAGTCACCTGATACATTTCCATCAGCTGTGAGGTTTGTCCCAAACAATTTCTTTCTAAGAACTGTTAAAGTGCAGATGTTTGTGCATTATTTTTCAAAACACATTGTTGATCTCTCCTCTACACAGCATACACTTCACCCATTTAGAGTGCACAGTTCAGTGGCTTTTAGTGTATTTAGAGTTTTGCAACCATCACCACCATCAGTTTTACATTTTCATTATCCCCCACAGAAACCCCTTATCCCCTGAGCTAGCACCTCTCCCACTTTTCCTCTTTTTGCCTTACCTTAGATTTGCCTAATCTGGACTTTTCATATAAATGAAATCACACTGTATGTGGCCTTCCATTTCTGGCATAAAGTTTTCAGGGTTTATCCATGTCGTAGTGTCTCTTTCTGTTGTCAAATGAGGTTCTAGTGTATGACTTTTTGGCTAGTGTGGATAACGCTGCTGTGAACATTTGCATACAGATTTTTGTGTACACATATGCTTTCCTTTCTTTTAGGTGAATACCTAAGAGTACGGTTGCGGGGTTATGTGTAATGCTATGTTTGACCATTTGAGAAACTGCCAGACTATTTCCCAAAGCAGTTGCTCCATGTTACAGTCCCCCAGCAGCGTATGGACGTTCCCGTTTCTCCACATCCTCACCAACACTTGTTACTGTCTATCTTTTTGATTGTTGTAATTTTATTGGGTGTTCAATGGTATCTCATTGTGGTTTTGATTTAGATTTCCCTGATGGCTAAGCCTATTTAGCACCTTTTCATGGGGTCATTGGATGAATGATTTTTTTTTTTTTTTGAAGTGGTTATAAGATCACTCCTATAATAATGCCCAGCGCATTCCCGACAGTACAATGTGACCTTGTAGGCAAATGCTAGGGGCTTTCAGAGATCCTCCTATTTCAGAATTATTACCTGTGACAGTCAATAAAAGATCACAGATTCTCATCGCCCCTTCATTTCTGAATTAGAATCTTTGTGTTTGGAGTCCAGAAACCTGTTGTGATGTACAGTCTGGTGGGGGAACCATAGTTCAGGAGCTTGGCTGTTCCCTGAGACTGGCCTGGCAGCCTTGACTAGCCGGTATGACCTGTTGGTTAGAAGCTTGGCTCAGCAGAGGCACTGCCTCTTGCTTTAATGTTCTTCAGCCTTGATGATACAACTATTAATTCTAATAATGAAGCTGTAGTAGTAATATTGCCATTAGCAGAAGTATCATCGTTATCATTATTGATACATGCATTGCTGCTGCAGGAAAAATGTTGAGAATGTTCGTGGTAGAAAAACCCATGAACTAATAGGGTAGAGAATTCACACAAATTCACACTTTGAAACGAAAATGTTTGAAGTGTGAAAATGTTTAAATTCACACATTTAAAGAAAAAGGACTTTAAACGTTTAACACAGAAAGTGGGGGAGAGGTTGGATTTTACGGCATGATGCTATTTGAAAAATGAGTTCTGAGATTGGATGTGTTTGGGCGAAAGTACGTTAGAGCAAAGTTAAAGCGGTTGTTTTACTGCACGACTTCTTGGAACTTCTGGTTTGTCAAAATACACGCCTCTTTAAAGTGGGTGTATTATTCACAGCTGCACAGAGCACACTGTTTTTTTTGCAGCGAGGCACCTGCTCACCCCTTCTGACCAGTGTTCAGTGGTGTGTGGATTAGAAACGGCTGGGCTGGAAGACTCGGTGTGAAAAGGCGCTCATTTCTGTCACTGAAAAGATACCACATACTTGCTGGATTATGAGTTAGTGAGAATTCGCTAACATCTGGACTTGTCTCCATCTCTCTCCATGGATGTTCTTCCCTCAGTCTCAAAAAGTTGTGTATCGGTTGCAAGTTACGGGCTAGGCCCATTTTGTTTTATAAACAGAATTGTAAACTGAGGCCAATGAGTATCCTAATTTTTTTTTTTTTCTCTAATTCATTCCTTGTTTCCAATTCCTAGGACTTTTAGGCCCTTTGGAGTCATTTCTACTGAATTTACTTGGTTGCATGTGGGGAAAGTAAGACATTTTCCCCACGAAGCCTGTAGATTGAGACAGCGGTTGATCCGATGGTCACCACTCACAAGTATTCGTTTTATGTTTTTCAATGAGCTGAAATGGGCCTTCAGGCGTTTGGATGTACCATCTCAGTATTAGAGACAAGCTTTTAATCACCCAAGATTACCATTAGTAGGGTGCCTGCACCAAGGGGAGGGGTGAGGAATGAATCCTGTCTCCTACGAAGGTTGCTCCCACATTACAATACAGAGAGGCCAAATCATAGCCTCCATACACCTTTGCCACCAGAGTTTGGGAAGTGCCAGAATAATTTTGGAGAAAGAAGTACATGTTGTCAGGCCCCTGTGGGAATGTAAGAAGCTGCAGGATACCTGACTGCATCAATCTAGCCACAACTGTCACCTTAAAACTGCATCTGGCTCCTGGGGGATATTGTATAAGCTAGTAGGTAAGGCTGAGAGGTGTGTCTGTTTTACACAAGTGTGAAGAAGCAGAACTATTTCAAGAAGCATTCTGACTCTGCTTCTACTCGAAACATTGAACAGCCGTTGATGGCAGGGTCCTGATTGACCAGAACCGCTGCTGCCTCTGCACTGTCCACACCTGGTGGATATTAGCCCCGCTTATCTGAGCATGCCTTGTTGGTTTGTCTTAAATCTCTTAAAACTTACATCAAGGTCCCAACACTGAAACATCTGATAGCATCGGTTCGTCATCAGCCACAGCCCTGGCGTCAGGGAGACAGTAGAGAGCGTGGAGACTGTGCCCAACTGGAGGAGCCACCTCAAGGCCAGCTGCAGCTCCGTCCCCTTGATTGTCAGAATGTGACCATGGGGGCTGGGGGTCACTTTCCCTCTCTCCACTTTTCAAGAGGAGCCAGAAATTTGGATTTGCCATGTGATATCTCCCATTAAAAAATGGGACATAATTCTATCCCCTTTTCTATTTCTGCTATGCCAATTTTTCGAAAAAAGCTTACTGGCTTAACACTACACAGCACAAAGTTGCCTTGCAGTTCTGTACGTCAGAGGTCCGAAGTGGGTCTCGGAGGGCTAAAGCCAGTGTGTGGGCAGGGCTGCGTTCCTTCTGCAGGCTCCAGGGAGGATCAGTGTCCTTGCCTTCTCCAGCTTCTAGAGGTTGCCCATTCTTTCAATCATGGCCCCTTCATCTGTCTCTAAAGGCAGCAATGGCTGGTCAAGTCCTTCTAAATTGCTACCTGTTTAGCACATGGGGCCAACCCTGATAATTTTCATATTGTGAGGTCTACTCATTCACAGCCTTCATTCCATCTGCAACCTTAGGTAATCTTTGCCATGGAACCTAACTTATTCACAGGTTCCAGGGATTAGGATGTGGACATGGAGGTGGGGGGCGTGGTACTCTGCCTACCACAGTCCCCCTAGTATATGTGCCCCTTAAAGGAAGCATGAGTCTTAAATGTCTTCTGCAACCTCCAGTACCCAGCAGAGTAGATAGATTTTTCTGGATTGGTTGATGGTTGAGTCTCCACCCCACAAAAGAATTGGGTAGGAGTGTAGAAAAGAGATCAATCATAATGGTAGTTTTTAGTTTATTTTACTCTTTAAAAATTAATTTAAAAAATATATTTTTTAACTTCCGTCACTTACCATGTTTCCCCGAAAATAAGATCTAGCGGGACCATCAGCGCTAATGCATCTTTTGGAGCAAAAATTAATATAAGACCCGGTCTTATTTTAATATAATATAAGATCAGGTCTTTATTATATATAATATAATATAACATAATATAATATAATATAATACCAGGTATAATGTAATGTAATGTAATATAATATAATATATAATACCAGGTCTTATATTAATTTTTGCTCCAAAAGACGCATTAGAGCTGATGGTCTGGCTAGGTCTTATTTTTGGGGGAACACGGTAATTGAAAAACAGTCTTAGAAATGGGTAATTTATTTTCATTTCTTCTTCTGTAAAATAGTATCACTAAGATTTTTGTATGAGGGATAAATAGAATAATGCCTGTTTTCACTTCATCTGCTTTATACCATCTGTGGTCAACCATCTAGCCAGCCAGCCTGCCAGCCAGTGAACTACCCATGCCCTTTTCCATCCTTTTGTCTTGTCACCTCTCTAACCAAACTTCCATAGCGTCTTTGCAGAGGATTTGAGATTGTTTTTGTAGGATCCATGTATAATATCATAAGAGAAAAAGGACGCAGATGAGGCTATTCTGGTTAAGAGACAATCAGGTAAATCGAGGGCTAACACAACGTCCAAATATCTTGACCATAAGTTTGTGAAGAGATGCTGTAGCTGGGCTGAAGAGTTACCCAGGAGCCTCCTAGGGGCCTAGGAGAAGAGGGAGACACAGTCCCCTGAATCCATCAATGAGGATATGTCACCTGGTAGTGGTGACACTACAAGATTTAACGTCCTTTCTTCTGCTAGAGCCAGCTGGGGCACCAATAGCAACGCAGTGTCTTTCTGAAAGAGCCTATGTTTTATTCACTGTAGATCTTAAAAAAGGGAGAAAGAAGAGAGAATGCATTTAGCAATACGCAAAAACTTGGGGATATTTAATGATTTTGTTGCTTCCGTTGTGCCAGGGGGATGGTGTGAAGAGTAAGGAAGGCAGCTCTCTGTCTTCATGAATTACACTCTGCAGTTTGTGTTTAAGAACTTAAGAACTTATGAAAAGGGGCGGCATGGTTTGCTTCTGCCCAGGGCCACATTACCTGCAGGCCAGTTCCGCAAGGTCAGCAGTTAGACAGAAGCTGCACAGCCTCGTCTTCCGTGGCTTTCACTGTACCCGTGCCCTTGATGTGGTGCCGACTTGTCAGGATTCTCGTAAAACTCCTCGGTGATGGCTTCTTCTGTTCTCTTTAGTTCCTTAAGTGAACATCTGTCTAATTGTTCACCTCCATTGCTTTAGTGCTTTCTTCATGCTTTCTCTCTTTCCAGACAATAAACTTTATTTTCTTCCTAAGAATTCAGTTTACGCAAGGGTATTAGGCAGCTTGTTTGCACCTTTTAATTTCTGGATGTTTTCCAGGAAGGCTCTTTGCAATAGTTCCAATGGGTTCATCTGTGAATCACGGAAGACAATGCAGCATTGTGTTTGGGTTTTTATCAGTTACCTTCTGTTTGTAAACATCTGTTTGGAAACGTTTGCTGGTGCCCACCCACGCACTCCCCCACCCCCAGCAAAAATAAAGGGATTCGTCTTTTTGCTTGGCATAGGGGTAAAACAGAGTGTAGGCTGACTTTTTTGTGTGTGTTTTGTTTTCTGTTTGGTCATGTTCATAGGTATGTGACTATTTAACTGAAACTCATAGACTTTGCCCATATTGCCAAATGACTTTTGAGCGGGAATCAGGCACCTTATTTCATTAATGGCTGTGAAGCCTGGTAATCTGCTCATTATTGCAGTTTAATTTTGATGCTGATTTGATGATGTATTAAAAAAACTGGGTAAACCAACAATTACAACTGAAAAACATTTCCATTTTTGAAGAGACTATTACTTTTATTTTTTTTTTTTTTTAAGATTTTATTGGGGAAGGGGAACAGGACTCTATTGGGGAACAGTGTGTATTTCCAGGACTTTTTTCCAAGTCAAGTTGTTATCCTTTCAGTCTTAGTTGTGGAGGGCGCAGCTCAGCTCCAGGTCCAGTTGCCGTTGCTAGTTGAAGGGGGCACAGCCCACCATCCCTTGCGGGACTCGAGGAATTGAACTGGCAACCTTGTGGTTGAGAGCCCACTGGCCCATGTGGGAATCGAACCGGCAGCCTTCGGAGTTAGGAGCATGGAGCTCTAACCGGCCCGAGACCATTACTTTTTATATGCTTAAAAATACACAGCAAGCCACTGGTTTGTTTTTGTTTTTGTTTTTTGCTTTTTATTTTTTTTACATTTTATTCATAATCTTTCTGGATTATTTATTGTGATGTCTTTAAAAATAAATATTTCGATTTCATTTTTTGAATTATTGTAAGCGTGTTCTTATTTAAACTATGTACACTATTGAAATGTTTTCATGATTATTGATATGTTTCCTTTAGTTCACTTAAATTTATGTTTTTTATTTTTCATATTTTTCTGTTTTCCCAGATGGCTTGTCTTTAAAAAACAACTTTGGATAATGGATATTTCAAATATACTAGGGTGCCAAAAAATGTATACACATGGCTTGTATTCATTTTTTGTTATCGGTAGATATTATTACAATTTTAATACCGGTTTTTCCTTTCTCAAAATGTGTATACATTTTTTTAGCACTCTGTGTTCAAAAGTAAAGAAGCTATTATAATAATGAGCCCCCCCGTGCCAAACACCCTGCTTCAGCAATTAGGAAACTGCTTTTCTCTGTTCAGTCATTGTTCCTTTCTGTGTGTGTGTGTGTACATAAATATGTGTATACATATATACACATATATGTATACATATATACACAGATGTGTGTATATGTGTATATATACACACACACACATCTATGCATCTATATTTTTCTAGTGTATGTTGTATGTTGGTTTACATTTCTTATGTCCAAATTAAATTTTGTTTAAACTAAGAGTTAAACCCATCTAAATAATGAGGATTCAAAGCCCCATTATGAAATGCTTGATGTTCCTGTGGATTTGTGGGCATGTGAGAAAATGTTGGTCCCTGGGCAGGGAGGGAGGAGGCATTGTACATCTCTCGTTCATTGCAAGTCTTGCTACTCTAAACCTCGACTCCAGTGCCCTGAACGGGGCAGAAATAGGGGCAGGACAGTGCGGCTAAGAAGTGTTCTTTCAAAAACTATCCCACGGAAACAACAATTCCCATGTGTGGCCTGTGGTATGAGCTGGGCACTTGCCCTACCAGGGGTCACATGGCTGATCACTAAATGAAGCCTGCCTGTTTGTGGCTGTGTGTAGCTTTTCTGACACCTGATGATAGAGGTATAGGACTGTGCTTTTGGAAGGCTGAGGGAGGACTACGGGTCAGGGGACACTGGCACAGACTCTGTTTTCTGTCCCTTGATGCAGACAGCCTGGATGGCCCCTAGTGTGGATCAGCACAAAATGGCCTGAGGTCTGCCCATACTTCCAGTGACAGGGAAAAGCGCATGGGTTGCCAGTTGGGTCCTCTGGATGGTGTTGTAATGACCCTATGGACGCCACTGGTATAGAGAGAGTGCTAGCCTAGCATCAGCTGAGACCTTACTTTGGGAAGACCACAAAGATCCCTCTTTCCCAACACACACACACACACGCACACACACACGCACACGCACACACGCACACACATAGGCACACACGTGTGTACACACACACATGACTCCGGAAAGCAAGGGAACCTGTACTGAGCCATCTTGCCCTCCCTGCATGGACGTCTACCTCTCTTCCCGCTAGTGGTTGTATTTTGGCTAATTAAATCCAAAATTAATTATAAGAGGTGTGTATAAGAGGATGACTCGGTCCCTTCAATCTACTGTAACTTCCCCCAAACATTGTCTTTGTGATGTTTTCATAATCAGAAATTTGGGGAAGAGGATTGGGCATAATCAGGGAAAAGAAAAACAAAAAAACAAAACAAAACAAAAAACATGTGGGCTGGGATACATTCATGGAATATTTATTCTATACTAAACATTTCCATCTATGTTATCCTTAATATTAAGCACAGCTTTGTGCAGCTGGAGGTAGTATAATTATTTTTGTTGTATTATTATTATTATCACTATTAACTGTGATTACTGGTCAACTCCTCATCCAGGCACAGTGCTAGATGCTTTATACTCATTATCTAATTTAATGATCACAGCACTCTTGCTGGGTGTATATAATTACTCCATTTCACTGGGCCTTGGGAGCTTGGTAAATTACCCAGCATCACATACTAGCTAACTAACAGCAGAAATTGTATTTGAACTTGGTCAGACCTGACCTGCCTATGGTTTCTCCCCTAAGGGTGGGGGAAGCACTGACCCCCAGAAGGTCACTCGGATACCTGAGGATTTGCTTCCTTGAGGGATTGAGTTATGCATTTGGGCTGGGCAGAAGACACATGCATGCACCCCATACAATATAACTTTCTCATCTTATTTTTCTGGATATTCTTAAACCTAGTTCTTTAATTTAAAAAAATCATGCACACGGTAAAATTTTAAATAGTACAGAAAAATCTAAACGACAATTCTCTTCCCAACATCCTTTCGACACCAGTCCTTGTCCCGAAAGATAACCTCTTATGAGTGTCCTTCCAGAAAGAAACAATGCCTACACCAATAGTAATTATTTTCATGTATATTATATATTCACATATAATGTATAGCTATTTAAATACATTAGAACTTTGCTAATCAATTCTTTCCTGATTGAAAAATAATGTAGTTATTTTTATAAATTTGGCAATCATAGTTACACATACACAAATAAGGAGCAAGAAGTACTTCTTAGTCTCAGAAGCCATCATTGTTAACCTTGTGTGTGTCTTTTGTCTTTTTAAAAATTCAGATATGCGTATCTATATTTCTTAAAGTTGTAATCACATTAACCCAATGTATTTTGGTCATGTTTTCATATTAATAAATATTGTTTGGCAGCGCAGTTTTAGTGACTGTACATTATACCTTCATAACTTATTACATGAATCCCTTATTGCTGGGCAGACATGCTGTTTTCAGTTTTTCAGCGTCATGAGCAATGCTGCTGATTTACCTGACTAAGTGAGGTCCTAACGCAAATTGATTATTCTTCTTCAGAAAGGTTGTTTCAACTTATAGTCTTTTTTTTTTTTCAGCAGTGTCAGAGGGACTGTTTTCTCACACCTTCATCATCACGGTGTATTTATTATTTTATAGTGATCTGTGTTATTTGCTGAATGAGTATGTATCTCGATTTCATAGAAAATGGAGAGGGAGGGGGCTGGGTTTGCCTGGCAGTTTGTCCCAATATTCTTCTCAACTTTTAAAAAATGCGTGGAACAAAAACTTTAAACATTTCACATAAAAGCCTTTAAAGTTCTCAGGCTAATGTCTAATGTAGAGTGTGCAAATTAAGTTTGTTGGCTGTGCTTAATCCTTATTAAAGCACTAATCATTAGAGACCCCAAATTGCTAGAAGGAGAACACTTAGAAAACATAAGGGATCAATAGTTAGTACCTAGGAAATAAATGAAACAACTTTTGTTTGTTTGTTTTAAATCCACGTTGCAGCTGAAAGATAGAAAGACCTAAAATGAGTTAGACTGTGAGTCTCTCAGCACTTCATAGCTTATATAACGAAACAGATTTAAAAAATATATTTAACTTGCATTAAAGTTCTCAAAAGCTACAGAAATGCATATAAGATTTTTTTTTTTTTTTTAAATAACTTGAATTTACACTGGAGGTGGGATGGGGTGGATAAAATCTCTAGGAGATACAGAGATGTGCAGAGAGAACCTGGTTTTAAGGAGCTCATGATTTGGCGTAAGAAACACAGTTCATCGATGAACCAAAGACTCTGCTAGATTCTCTAATTCCTCCTTCCCACAGGGCACAGTGGGAGTTGGGGGCATGATGTTATGCCCAGCCCAGGGGTGGTGAGGGAGTTCTTCCTGCAAGAGGTGACCCTGAGTTTAATTTTGGTTTGACACGGCACCGACTTAGGGGCTCGTTTTTGGGATTAGAATATTGATAGCATTCCCTGAAGGGGACAGTGTTCCTTTTGCAAACTTTGGTTCTTCAGTATTCAATCATTGGTAAATAATTTTAAATGAGCTTAATTAGTGGGTCTACGAATTATGGATTTCAGGACCCAAGAAACTTTTTCCAAAGACAATGAAAATATGACGATACTGATTTAGGCTTGCCAAATAGTTATTTATTTTATTTTATTTTACTTTATTTTTGTGAGAAAGAATACTAAAAACAACAACAGAAATCAATAAACTGTAACAACATGGCCCTATTGAATATCAACAGTATAAAAGAAAGGGTATTTTTCCACACCAACCATTGTAAGGATGGATATACACCTACTCTAAAGGACAACCATTTTATTTTATCTTGTTAACATTTTATTTTGAACTACAGTTCCTCCTTACCCACAGTTTTGCTTTCCCAGGTTTTGCTTCGAAAGGTTGTCGCTCACGGTCAGCAGTGGTCCAAAACTATTAAGTGGAAAATTCCAGAAATAAACAATTTATAAATTTTAACTTGGGTTCTTTTCTGAGTAGCGTGAAGGAATCTCACGCCATTCTGAGTAATACAATGAAATCTCGCGTGATCCACTTCCATCTCTTGCGGGAAGTAAACCATCCCTTCTTTTGGTGTCTCCCCGCTATTGATGCTTCCCGCCCATTTGTCACGTGGTGGCCATCTTGGTTTCCAGATCAACTGCCATGGTATGGTAGGGCTTGTGTTCAAGTTACCCTTATTTTACTTAATAATATACCCAAATCACAAAAATAGTGATGCTGACAGTTAGTGAAGCCAAAGAGAATCCGTAAAGTTCTTTTTTCAATTGAAAAGGTCATTGCAGTTCAGTAAGATATTTTGAGGGAGAGAGAGAGTGAGAGAGAGAGAGACAGACCACATTCACATAACTTTTCTTACAGTATATTGTCATAATTGTTCCACTTTATTATTGGTTGTTAATCTTGCAATGTGCCTAGTTTATAAATTAAATTTTATCACGAGCACGTATGTATAGGAAAAAACATAGTACATATAGGATTTGGTAGTATCCACGGTTTGGGGCATGAAACCAGGGTTCTTGGAACATGTCCCACGAGGATGAGGGGGGGACTCTGTAATTTAGACTTACATAGAAGTTTCAAAAATAGTACAGAGCATTTACTTACCTTCCCCTAATGTTAACAATTTACCTACCCATACTATAGTTATCAAAACCAGGAAATTATCATTGATACACAATATTAACTACTACCCGATTCAGATTTCCCGTTTTCCCCCAGTACCTTCTTTGTGGGTTAGGATTTTGCGTTATCTTCCGCTGTTGTGTCTTCTTGGTTGCCTTCAGTCTTTGGCAGTTCCTCTTTCCTTCCTTGTCCTTCCTGACCTTGAGACTTTGGTGGGTGTGATATTTTCTCATGATTAGGTTGAGTGTAAGCATATTTTGGCAAGGCCATCGTAGAAATGACGTGTCCTTCTTAGTGCATGATATCCAGGAGTCCATTAGGCTGCTATGTCTCATGACTGGTGATGTTACTCGTGGATCATTTGTTTAAGATGATGTTCTGCTGAATTTCTCCAAAGTTATAGTTCTAATTTTTTCTATGTAGTTCATAAATATTTGGGAGGAGATGCTTTGAGATCATGCTGACATCCTCTTTCTCCTTAAACATCCACACAACTGACTTTTGACATCCATGAGTCAGTCTTGCCTGCAGCTGTTATTACTGTGATGTTTGCCTAATGATGGTTTTCTATTTCCCTCGTGCTTTCTATATTTATTAATTGGAATTCTTTTGAAGGAAGAGCTATCCCTTCTTCACTGTTTGTTTATTCCATTATTTTCTTTATATTGGTTTGGATTCATGGGTACATGTTTTCGTCCTGTGGATTATAATCCATACTGACATTATTTATTTTGTTGCCCAAATTGTTCCAGTTTGGGCCATTAGGAGCGTCTTCTGCTTGGCTTCTGTGATGGACTGCCATTTAAATTGAGTGACTTTCCCTTACTGCATTCTTGTCTGCTCCCCATCTTTTATTTCATGTCACCGTAGGCTAGTGACAATAGCCAAAGGCCTGATATTTGGGACATACTGGCCCAGGGAATGGAAGAGAATTTGTGGGCGCTTGCACAGTGCCGAATTTGTGTCTTTTCCCCCCTCCCCTTTAGACATAACAAGAGAAGAAGACATGGGAAAGTGCTGGTGGGGATGTGAATTAGGATAAAGAAAGAATAAACTGACACGGTGCTTGCAGGAAAGGCAGTTATTTCTTTTAGGATTGGAAGGGGTGTGGGATGTGTTCAGGGAGCCCCCTCAGCCTAAGAATAATAGAGACAGTTCACCAGAACTTAACCATGTGTCAAGCAGGTACAAGCATCTTCTCTAGTCCTCCCAAGATCTTACTGTGAAGGAGGTTTTCATATATGGTTTCACAGATGGGAAAAGTGAGATGCTAAGGTTCCAAGAGGTCAAAACCCATCAAGGATGTGGTGGAATCAGGATTTCATTTTGTTGCCCAATCCCCTGGGAATGGCACGGTGCACTTTTCACAAAGAACTCCATTCCCGGCAGTGGGCAGGGAGGGAAGAGGAAATGTCCTGCCTGCTGTGATGACAGCACACCCCCTCCCCACCACACAAATCTTTTCTATTCTTTACCAGGAAAAAAGAAATACTTCTCCATGCAGTAGTTACTGGGAGTGTGTGTGTGTGTGTGTGTGTGTGTGTGTGTGTGTGTGTGTGTGAGAGAGAGAGAGAGAGAAACTCTTCACTCTTCTGTGTAATTTGTAGAATTAAATATATTTATGCACTCCTGTCCATTCCCTATCTTTCTAAAATCTTGCTTTTAGAGTGTGCAAGTGTGTTAAGTTTTAATTTGTATTGATTCGATTTCACCAGAAATCTGCATATGAGAACCCCGGCAGAGAAAAAAGTTCCTTCCTCTTCCTACTGATATACTTGACCACCACTACTCACTTTCTTTTGCTAGCCCTTCTGTCTTTGTGGCCCCTCCACCAATTAGGAACAAAGAACTGTATTCTGGAAGAGATCTGGGCAACACCGTATGAGATATAAGCCCTCTGGCTCACAGCTCAGACAATGGAGCCTCTGGGGTGGGCAGGAACTTGCCAAGGTCACGTACAGAGTTAAGGGTAAAGCCTGACTGAGAAGCCAGGGGTGTGGACTCTAGGCTGTCTTTCTGCCATCTTTCTCAAGAATGCCTGTCACTACCACTGACTGACCAAGGGGATAAAAGGGACTTCTTCAGAAAGATTTCTTAAGAATAAATGCTTATATTTTCTTTTGGCCCCAGGCCAAATGCCTCTTCTCCATCTTAGGTGGAACATTCCCTTAGAGGTAGTAACCTTGCCCTTACTGGCCTGTTGATGTCGCTATCCATCCATAAGCCTCCTTTCCAGGGACCCTGTTTGCAGCAAAGACTAATTTTATTTTGGGTTTGGATATATACTGATTACATTTTAGCTTCTGGTATATTTTCTTACCTGTCACAGCCATTAAATTTATTTTAATAGTCACTCTACCCTCCTGATAGCCACTAAAGGGGGAATTGGATATTGTCTATCAATTGGCTTAGTCTGTGAACGAAGGCTGTATCTAATTACAAGGCGTTGTATCGGTTCTGATTTATTAACCATTTACTGTGCTTCGGAGAAGGTAGCATTTGTAGTCGCAAGGTTCAGCCTGGATGTAGTTTTCCAGAAGGGCAGGGTGCCCGGCATATCACTGATCTTATAGTTATTACTTTGTGTCATATATAATCTTGTTTTTTCCCTGCAACAAATAAATCTTTGGGTCTCCCTGAAAAAAAAAAACAAAAAAAACACAACATTTGTGGTTACAGTATAATAAAAATAAACCGTTTGTCGTGACTGCAGCTGACATTTATCAGCCTGTTTGTGGGTGCTCTTTCTCTCTATATATAATACAGAACATAATTTGTCACTTTGTAAATACATTCCAGTCTAAATCCCTGCCAGCATCTGTTAGTGTTTGAAGGATTAATGTGCTACCCTGTGTATGTCTGCACTTGCAGGGAACAGTGTAGCATATGATTACGGATCTTGCGAGAGCAGGGGAACAGGGCATTTTCTATCCTTTTCCTACACGTGTGGTCTTGCTGGCCTTGACTTGATTTTTCTTGCCCTTACCCGGTTTTGCTTAGGTACTTGGAATTTCCTCATCCACAGGGATTCTGGTGGCCCCTAACCCTCATTCTCCCTTTTATGGTACTGGTCATAGTAGTAGTAGTTTGCATGTACTGTGGGTGACTACTGGGAGACACCTTGGCATCACGTAGGCTCGGGTTCAAAATTCTGATTTACACCTCGAGTTACTTAATTTCTGTTTTCTCACTTACAAAAGAAAGATGCAAATGCCTACTTCTTAAAGGCATCGAGGATGAAGGGGGAAATCTGTGAACATGCAAAGTACCCAGTGGAGAACCCGGCCTAGAGTAACTGGTGGGGCTGTATCACCTTTCATCATTGTCAGTGGGATTGCGTTTCTTGACACAGGCCACGAAACTCAAAGTGTCAACTGGAGTATCCCAGGGCCATGAGGCAGCTGGTGGTTGTGATTCTCTTTGTTTTTCCATCTTTTCTTGTTAGTGGGTTCTGTATTTGTTTGAAAATATTTATTTCCCTGCAAGTCAGGTGCTTTGTGGATTCCTGTCCCAGAAAGCATTTGGCCAGCAAGAAACTGTGGTTTTCAACAAGGCTTGATACTGAATTCTTCGTACTGAATCCTGGATTGAGGGATTTAAACCCCTTACCAATGGCAAAATGATTCAGGTACCTGCTGGAAGGGCCATCCTTACTCTCCCAGCAAGCATGCATTTCCTAAGTGATAATACGTCCTGTAATTCTTACTACCTTATGAAATGGCACTAGTCTGTCAATCACCCTTAATATACTGCTCTGCTTTGGATTAGAAAAATTCCAGGAAATGGAAGAAATTGCCTTATTAGTAATTCTTTTGTGAGCAGTCTCTTTATTTCATGTTTTCATTCTTTGGTTTCTTTGTGTGTGTACTTCTGCCTGCCCTACCCCAGTGTTTTCCCCCACCCAACCTCTGTGTTTGTGTGGCAAATTCTCTTCTCTCTAATAAAGAAGAAAGTGCGTAGTTCTCTTTTCATTAAAAGAAGCATTGTTTTGCTGCTGCTGCTGTTGTTTTGTTTTTGTTTTTCTGAAATATAAATGCATATGAACATGACAGAAATATCATGCCCACATGCCCAGTGGCCAAGATGGGGGCTTGTGATTTTTTGCTTATTATTGGGATTCTCTTTAGCAGATCTGGAATATCTCTTTTAGCCCAATTTAGAAATATCTATTCTTCACACCCCAAGGATTGGCATATTAGGAAAATGTCTTAGAAGCCCCTATTTCAACTTTTTGACAGGTTTTTAATAAACTTCTAGAGATGCCAAAATATATTTTTAAAAGGCATGTGTTCAAGAAGATGTGTGGAATTGAAGGCACCATTTAGTGCTGATTCTTACAAAGTGTAGTAATCCTCAAATTTAGATTATTTAGTAGGAGAAACATTTTGCAGTTAGCAGAGGCTCACAGCTATGTCCATTGTATGTTCTTAATTCTACACATTGTTAGGGACTCTTTATGCCAAGCATTGCCTGTGTGTTTATCAAATGGCCTGTGCGACAAAGTAACACACACTGAGGCGTGGTGTAATATTCTGCTTTTCTCTTCTACATCCATTGGAATCGGAATACTATGAATTATAAGACTGTCAGACTTCAGGAAGCACACCCAACTGTCTTGACTCTCATTCTAAAACAGGAATCAGCAAACTGCTCTACTGGGAGGAAATCCAGCCCAACACCTGTTTTTGTAAATAAAGTTTTGTTGGGACGTGGCCACACCCACTCGTTTGCATTACCCGTGGTGGCTTTTGCTTTCATGCTCTATACCAGTTGAATGGTTGGTAATGGCCTTCAAAACCTAGACTCCTTCCTATCTGGCCTGTTAGAGAAAAAGTTTGTTGACTCCTGTACTAGAGGACTCACGACCATTTGGAGAGAAAAGTCTGTTCCACTGAATCAGAACGAGCAGGTGGTTAGATTCACATCTTATTTCCACACACCTGGAATCAATTCAAACTGCACATGACATAGTTATCAGACTTGGTTAATCCAAAGCCTAGTGGATGGCGGTAGGGGAAAGGTTGAAATTAGCTAGTTTTTCGTCATAAAGTTAAAATTGTAATGGTCACAATAAAACCAAAACAAGTGTAAAAGGCTTTGGGTTCATGGAAGGAACAACATTCTTGAGAGTGAAGTATGTTTGGCCCCACTGTAATCTCTTGGACTCAGGTAATTGCAGGACTGGGAAGAAAGTTCTGGCACAGACATAATAACACTATCTGGTAAGGAGAACTGGCTTATCAAAGTGACGGGAGAACCAATCCCAATTCTGCCAGCTACTAATTATATGATTTGTGAGCAGATTTTTTTAAATGCTTTCTTAGCCTTTGTCTTGTTTATAAGCTACAGGTTGTCAGGTCTACAGTGAAGGGCTCAGCAGGGTAAAATGTGACCAAGTCTGTAATTGTCCCTTCCTTGGATAGCATCTGCCAGAGAGTTGGTCCTCAAAGGTATTTCCTTAACAATGAATGTTTGCTTCATGGAATGGAGTTTGTAAATTTATGCAGAGCAAGAAAGTCTTCAGTCCTAGATCTGTGATGCGAGTGATAGTTGGATTAACTGGAAAATGTGACCCTCAGCCAGAATATCCCCAAATCCTTCTAGGGGATTGTGGGGAAAGAGTCCCAGAGAGCAGTTTCCAGGCTCTTGGCCTCACGTGGAAAGGTGCTGGCTTGGTTATGAGATGGCCATCAGCTGTTACTGGTTAGCCATTAGCCACTAATATAACTTCCGTGGCTGTGCTGGGAAAGGGGTTGGCAGAGAAGCGGATGGCAGGTTGCGCGTCATGTGGATCCTGCTTCCTGTGTCTCCTACCCAGCCGCCAGCGAGACTAGAGTGGTTTGACTCCTCTATCTATGGCTCCATGGGTGTTCCTTTTTGGCCTCACCATGTTCTATGTTTTTGTGCAGAGAGCAGGAGCTGAGTCCCTGCATGACAGGGATGCATTGCAGACCCAGAAAGGAGTGCAGCCTGATAAAGTCAGTGCTCTGCTTTAGGAAAAAGAAGGGCTTCCTTTCATAGAGATGAAAGCTCTGGGCTGTCCCATCACACTGCAGGCAGCAGAAGCTCTGCCTATAGAGAACATCTGTATCATCAAGCCAAGGGGAGAAGGGAAGATGCTGTTCGTAAATATTGAAGAGGCAGGGAGAGTGTGCGCTAAGGCCAGGCTGCCTTAACATGCATGCCATTTCAAAGTGGCTTCTAATGGACATTTATAAGGTGCTGTGCCCCCCCCCCCCCATGCACCTCCTCCCATTCTAAAGCTGCCTGAGATGCTGCTCTGAACACATGCAGTCTGTAACTTAGCTGGCTTTAAACAGAATTACCCAACGTGATTCATTTGTCCCATTTGGCTACAAGACAGGAGACCACAGAGCAAGCCAGACATGAATATGCTCATGTGTTGATGCCCAGGCCAGCGTGCTTCATGCACTGAGGGGACAGGACATCCGGTCAATGCTCTGAATCTGTGTGCAAACATTGGACCCACTCTTCACTTCCTCACGGACTCCCCTTTCCTCAGCTCCTGTTTGCACTTCATTTCCTGAAGCAGCCCTGGTTAAAGCTGTCAGTCAAGCCATGGAAACCACACAGGGCCGCCCAACTCTTTATTCCCTCTCCCCGCCCCCCTGCTGCTTCTCCCCTCCCCGCTACTGCCATAAGACTATCTGGAATAACAGGCTTGGGTAGAAGAGAAGCATTAGTGTTCTAATGTATGCTACTGGGCCGGATTATTTGAATTAATTTAGAAGTCATAATGTACTGTTGTCTCTCAAAGACTTTTCCAGACTTATCTTATGCTGTTTGGACTTTTCCAACTGTCTATTGTTCCGGCTTCTAGTTCTGCTTGCGAACGGGACAATTCTTCCCTGCGCACATCTCTTTCTTTTAATATCGTGGTAAAAGCAACACGGGTCACCGTTCCCTGACATTCTGGCTCATCTCTCGAGCTCCAGGCCCTGTAGGTACTAGGTCTGCCTTTCACATTGTGACAGAGCAGTTTTACCAAGTGAGTTCTAGTGTATAACACTGATCCACATCAGTGTCTCTGATTGACAGGTGTCTGTTATTCTTTTGGTGAATAAAGTATCTAAACTTCTTTTGTCTAGTGGCTCCATTGTCCTCTAGGTCGGGACTCATAATCTATATTCATCTTATGGAAGGAGAAACAGAATTTGGGAAACCCTGTTTCTATGAGAAATAGACCAGGAGTGGACACATACTTCCACTCAGAGGCCGTTGGTGGAAACCAAGATGCCCACCGCAGTGCAAGGTGGGAAATGTACTTCCTGTTTGGTCAGTCTCTTCCCAGCACAACCCCGCACTGTGGAAAGGGGAGAACTAATTTGAGAGATGCTATTTCTCTCTATCCACAGTGTATCTTTATACAACATAGAGGTACTTTTTAAATTCGAGTCTGTTGGTTTCTGCCTTTTAATGTGTGAATTTAAGTCTACTTCGATTTCTTGTGAATATGGATATATTTGTATTAATTTCTATATTTCATCTTGTGTTTCCTCTCTACCAAGAGTTTTTATTTATTATTAGTTTGAATTCTTTTTGGTACAGTTTCATTCTATCCCGTGCACTCCATATATCTTTTTTTTTTTACTGCTGCTGCTTTGGAAGCTAAAGATTTCCCTTCCTTCCCTCCTTCCCTCCTCTGTTACTCTTGAAACTTTTATATGCATATCTAACTTTCTCTTATAAAGTATAAAGTTATTTAATGTCTCCATCATTTACCCAACAAACTAGACTATACGTGATTTAATGGATGAACGAAATCTCCTTTCCCATAAAAAAATTTCCTTTCTATTGTTTCAAATGCTTCTCTAATTCCTTTCTAAGTGTAATTTATTGGCACTGTGCTAATGTCAATAATGTACAGAATTTGGGGATAACGACTATAACTTCGTGTGTATGTATGTGTGTGTGTGTGTGTATTGTGTTGAGTTCTTTTTCTGCTTTTATGAGTGTTTTGGTTGGAACCTAGAAGAGGCTGCTTAGGCAATTGCCACCTGAGGCAGGAAACCTCATTTCTGTCTGAAGCATTTTCAAAATGTCTTTCCTAGTTCATCTGTTAAATAACCTGCTTGGCTTCTACAAAACCTCAGAAAGATTTATCTCTTTGGATTCATCCATAAATGAAAAATAACTGCCGTGGTCACTCCTTAAGCATGATGGTGCTATTACATGTTTACTGCATGCTTTGCATCCCAAGCTCATGTCCATCATCACGCAGTGTGGCCACCTTCGGACAGTCAGGCGCTCAGCCGGCCAGACTGAAGCACCAGGAGAAATCCCTGGCTTTCCGAATGGCTTAATGGAACATCTTTGCCCATATCACTAGCTTACTTTTATTTCTACTTACGATTTGTCTCAAGTTCGGTGGTACGTTGCATATTCATTCATTCGTTTTCTAAATTAAAGCCTGTCTTGAAAACCTACTCTGTGCCATTCACTGTGTACCAGATATTAGAGATAGTGATACTTGTATAAAACTGTGCATTTTAATTTACTATAAATGTCAGTGTGAATTATTGGTGGTTCTGGTTTTCTTTCATTGTCTCCTGCAGTGTTCTTGGGAATGGAAATTGCTATAACCTTTTTGGAGGACACCCAGCAAAAATCTATCAAAATTTAAAATGTGGCTATCTCTTGACCTAGCAATCCTACTCCCAGGAATTTTTCCAATAGAAAAAAAAAAAATCATATATATTACAAAGTATAAGTATTTCAGCATGGCATTTGGTAACAAAAAAATGGAAACTATATAAAATAATATTAATTACAACAGGAACACTAGTTAACACGTACAGGTTGTCTGTTTAAGGTGCTTTCCATAGATATTATATCATTGAACTCTCACAGTGATTCTAAGGAGGATTTTTTCTATTTTTGAACAGAAGGAAGGTCAGACATCGAGCATTTAAGTAAAAAGTTCACAAAGCCTAGTGAAGGATGTGGAGAGTTGAGCCCTCCAAAGAGGAACAGGTTTTAATAAGTGACCAAACACCCCTGCAATGGGCTAAACATACAGGTTGAAACAAATGGAAGTAGAACTCTATGTAGACATATTCAGTTATGTGTTAATTGGGAAAAGCCATATTGTAAAACAGCACATGAGCTATGATACTGTGTTCGTAGGAAAACATTGTTGCACCATGTTTTTATATGTGTAGAAAATATATTCTGGAACAATGTGCATCAGGCTGTCACTCTGCTTATCTTGGGACAATGGGATTTGGGAGATGTATTTGCTTTATGCTTTATACACTTCTGCATCATTTGTACTTTCTTCAAGGAGCCAGTTTTATTTTTACAGCTAAAGACAAATAGCTGAAGACTGCTCAGGGTTAATCAGAGTACGTCTCCCCAAACTCACACAGGTAGTAACCTTGGCACTGTTGACCCTTAAGGCCAGTTGTAGGGGGCTATCGGTGTAAGACGTTTCATAGCCCCTCTACCCATTAGATGCCAGGACAACCCTGCAATATGTTGTGGGGACCAGAAATGTCTCCAGACATTGCCAGATGTCCCCTGGGTGTTAGCATGCTCCTGGGTGACAACCCCTGAGAGAATCTCCGGGCAGTGGCATATCCCTGTGTGGTTTTCTCCATGGGGTTCTCTCCCTGTGAGGACTAAAATGGAAATATCTCCCTCCATCTGACGATCTTTCAAACTTCAGGAGTCCTTCATGTGGAATGAAGAAGCCTCTAAACCAGCAGACAAATCATGCATTTCTCTTTCTATTCACTTTAACCACTATTGACCTGTCACCAGATAATCAACAGCCTTCCAGATCTCTGTGTTTGGAGCTGCACCCCTCTTTCTAAACCTAGGAGGGGGGCACTTCCCTAGAGTAGGGTGTTCTAATGCTTAACAAGTTTCATTAAGAGCTCAGCTATTAAATATTCAAAATATATAGACTGTTCCTGTTGAGAATATAATTATACAGTAAATTAGCTGATGTCCAGTCTGTTGCCTTTTAAGCACATCTTTGATGTTTCCAGTACTTACATAAGATATAGGGCCTGTTTATTAAGAGTCTTCAACTGTGTATAAAACTAGAGCAGTCAAAAGTAATGGTGTCTGCTGAAGGATTCTTTATCATATGAATTTACCTTTAGTCATCTATTATTTATTTCAGCTATTTTATATGCCATTATAATAAATATTATGACAGAGAAAGCTTTTACGCTTCAACTTATTGTACTACTCTTTACTTGCCTGCAATCCTTCAGGAAAATGTAACCATGCTTTACCTATAGTTAACGTAAATCATCACTTACATTAGAATGAAAAATTCACTGTGAAAAAAAGGCTCTTTCTTCAACAGCGAGGCGTAAATGCACAATCATGTTGACTGTCAAACTCCTGTGCCATTCGCTGTCCTTTCTTAAACTGTTTTTAAGCTGCAAAGTGAATACATTGCATAGAGGGAAATTGGAAGGTTTTAGAATATTTTCACTCTCTTGTTAGTTTCTGGCAAGATAAGCATTTTTTATCCGGAGTGCAAAATATTGCCAATTACTGTCTAAGCGTTTTTAATAGTTTTGCTTTACGTGGCACATAGCTCATATACCAAATTAAATAAGCTGTTATCCGGTACCATTTCTCCTTGAATCAGCCTTACAATTACCTATAGATATTGATACAGTTATTTTATAAATTGAGTTCCAGCAACACAAGGCAAAAATTGTGACTTGTATGTAATGAAGAAAGAGTCGTCATGATTTTCTTATTAGGGATGTTTGTGTATTTTTGCGGGGCTGGGGAGGACAGAGGAGTGAAGGCTGATACTTGATGGTTGATCTGAAGGTCCGGAATGGCAAACTCAGGCCCTATCCTTTAAGGCTCTAAGAAAAATCCAAGGCTTTGCCAAGGATCATTTTTGGTTTGGTTTGCTACTTCGAAATGTGGAATCTTCTCTAAGAGCGTTTTTACTTGTGACATGCATGGTGGCACGCAGACTGGTACAAATGTGTAGAGCCCTAAAAGAGCCTGTCACATTCTCCTGTTTCCTTGGGTGCCCTGTCGGCAAGAGCATTTATCAGTGCATCCTTTTCATGTGTACGCGTGTCCAAAATTGGGCAAACTTCCCATCAGACGTGCTCAACGGTGGTGGTTTGCGTTGTTCAACTGAGAGGTACAGGAGCTGAAAGTAGATGCAAATATTTATTTATGCCTGTATTTACCAGGGAAGATGCAGCCATCCATTGCCACCATTAGCATCACTTAAATGGTACTGGAGAGATTAGTGTGATGAAGTCCCACATAGGATATTGATGAATTATTAAACCAGTTTAGTTAGGTCTGTATTGTAGTGCAGTGAATAATGCATGTCAATAATACGCTCTACGCCACTGTCTCTAGCTGTTGTAAATGTGACAACTCCTATTTAAGGATGCAGGACATAAAATCAGGACTGAGCGTATGTAAAGTGGAAGGGTGAGTGACATCAGCATAATGCAATTAAGGCCCATTGGATTAGAATTTGCAAGATGCCATTAGCAATAAGCTCTGAATGTAGATTATTGCCTTGGTTACATTTTCTCTTTCAGCAATAGGCTTCTCTTGTAAATTCTCAAGGTATAAAATAAATATGATATAAAATAGACACAAATAAGAATATATAGGTGATGTTGATTTCTTTATAGCTTCTTAGCATCACATGTTGCAGTATATGACGACAAGGGGACAGTGCAGTGCGGTATTTCAGCAAAGACGTGCACTTTGGAACCGACCACATCTCGATTGGAAACCTGGATCTCTGTCTTACTGGCTGTGCCACTTGCAACTCTCAGCCTCTGTTTTCTAGTCTGTAAAATGGGGGATATGCTATATATTATACTTTAAAAAAATTTTTCATATTACTATTAACTAAAACATAAACACCATGCATATCAGAGATGCTCATTATTTTTAAGCTTTTATTATCAATAAATACATGTGAGAGCTTTTTTTTTTTTTTTTTTTTTTTTTTTGGAAACCCGGAAATAAACTCTTCTATAAGTGTTAAGAAGGGGGTAGGCATATACCCACCCGATCCACATAGATTGGCATTTTCAAGTGAGAACACACACTAGCCAATTCCCCTTAAACACGAAATCCTGCATCTGCAGTTGCATAGGGTACGTCCCCCTCAGCTTAAGGAGGATTTGCTCTGCTTGTACTGGAGGCTGGGCTCCCTGCACCCTTCAGTGCCTCTGGGTTTTTCTGTCTTTCCACCTCCAACAAGTGTACTGGGTGCTTCTCTTTTTGACCAACTCAGAGAGGGTGCTTTCAACACAACATAATGAAGAGCTGCTCTCCCCGCTGCTAGACTAGGATTGTGACAAATGTGGTCAAGCTGCGTGGAGGAAGCAAATCTCATGTGTAAGATGAGAGTATTTTGAAGGATACCCTCCTGACTTCACCTAGTGTGCCCCGTGACCCCCAACAGCTTGGTTCCCAACCAAACACTTGGGGGTCATTACAGGGGTAACTCGGATAGGGGAGAAAACTCATAGTCCCAGGTAATTAATTCACACGCAGTTTACGATTAATGATGATTTTAAAGTCATAATTAGTATTTAAAGTAGGCTTGGTCACTCGAATTCTTTGTATGCACTTTTCTAAAGGCCTACTACCGTGAGATAGTAACCTTTTTTTGCTCTTCCATTGCTGGTGAACAGATAATGGGTGTGAGGTATTCTCTCTTACGTGTTGCACTGATGGGAGAAAAAAGCAAAGAGACAAAGGAGTTAGAATCCATGGAATATGCATTTACCTTTAGAGGCAGTGTTACTGAATGAATGAATGAGTGAATGAATAAATGAGTGAATGAATTCACTCATAAATGCTGTCTTTCTTACTGTTGACCAAGAGCAAGGACAGAAAGCTGCCTCTCTCCGAGGAAGTTCCAAATCTGGCGATTTTCTCTGGGGTTGGCCTCGCTGTGAGGGCCTCGGAGGGGGCCTCCGGTGGGTGAGAGGATAGGTGTATTGTGTGGGCACTGTGGAATACGCTGTCGTGATTAGAATCGTGATATGGTGGGGATCGTGGCTCTGTTAGCTATCGTCTGGGTGAAGTTGTGCAATCGCTTTCTGGCCGTCGTTTCTCCGTCTGGGAAATGGTTGGTTGATATTAACTGCCCCCAGAGGGTTGCTGTGGGGTAGAGGGTGCCCGGGCAAGTATTCATGTGGCCAGGGTTCCAAGGTTGCTCCTGTTGGCCAGTCGTGCTCCACTCTGCCCTGTCAGTGAAGAGTGAAGCAGTTCAGTGCGTAGGATGATGATGAGAAGTACGGGACCCTCAAGCATCGAGCGTAAAAACAGCAGCAACAAACAAACACAATGATGGTGGTCGGTGGTAACGGTTTTAGACTACTTATCAAGTACTGGGTACTGTTCCAAGTGAGATATCTATCTATCCTCATGTCCTGATAAGGCAGGTACCGTTAGTTATTTCTGTTTCAAAGAAGAGAAAACTGATTGCACATGAAGGAGAAGTAACTTGCCCAGCTTGTAAGTGCTGGAACTGGGAGTCACACCCAGAGGGTCTCACCTGAGTCCACGGCCTTCACGAACACCTTTTAGGGTCAAAACACTCATGGAGTGTGGGACCTGGGGTACCCAAGTGGATTCAGTGAGGCTACTTCTCCTGCCCAGGGGTCAGGTGTCATCCTTCATCACAGTGCCGCTGTGCAGACTTACCCTGAGCTACTTATGTGAACTTTATGACGTAAAGAAGGGAGACCACGATTACTAATGTGCGTTATTATAGAAAAACAATGGTCATCACACTTTAGCAGTGGCCAAATGATAGTGATAATAGTTATTATTTATGTGCCCCATACCTTATATTCGTCATATCTAACTTTTACTCTCATCATGCAGGGCACGTGCCCATTTGTCAAATAAGGCAGCCGAGGCCCCAAGCTTTCAGCGAGCATCCCTGAGGTCACACTGCCAGGGCCGTGGCCGAGGTCTCACTGCCAGGGCCATGGTTCCAGGGCCGCCAGGCTCTGCAGCCTCTGCTGCAGATGACAACATCTTTCCACTTCATTTAAATACCGCACAATCCCCATATGGTTCCTTTGGTTTCAGGCAGTATCACATCTGAGTCACACTTGGCTAATTCATAGTTATAAAATGGTATGAAAAATCACTCTTGCATAACAACAGCAAGCAGCCCTTTTGATTCTGCATGTACGGGCTCTTGAATCACTGAGACAGGTTTTGGAACTTAATAAAGAATTAGACCGAGAAGACTTGGTCTGTTGAGGGTGTCAGTGATCTGTGCCATCCGCGAGTGCCCCTGGATCCCGAGAAACGGAAGAAGAGTATGGGGGTTGCTTAATTACTCTTGTTTTCCTGGCTGAGCCTGGGGTGTTGGGAGCAGGTGGGCTACTCAGCTTCTTAGAAGTTGCCTGATGTTTCATGTGTGGGATGCCACCTGTGCGGTTCTGTTTTAAAGTGTTGGGTACGAGCATCTGTAGACATCATTTAAAATAAATTTACATTCCTATTTTGCCTGAGATGATTAGCTTGTGTACTGGTGTGATTAAAGAGGGAGCATTTAGGGAAGGGTTGAGAGAGGCATTTTACAACATTTTAAGGTTCAGAATTCTTAGTATGAAATTCTTTCTGTTAAACAAAGCCAGATGGATGGATGGATGGATGGATGGATGGATGGATGGATGGATGGATGGATGGATAGATGGATAGGAAAGGAGGGAGAAAGGGACACATGGAAAGCTGACAGTGTATTTGCGGGCGATGGGATTGTAAATGCTTTTTTTGGGTCCATATTCATCTATTTTTTTTCAAGTTTTTCTGTAACTAGTGAAAGGGTGAAGTAGGAAATGGCCTGAAATAATCCTGGAGAAGTAGACAGGGCCAAGTCATGGAATTTGTGTGGTTCATTATTGTTCTTCATTATGTATTTCCACTTTTCCCTTTTCTGGGCGTGTGGAGGGTTGTGGCTTCTTGACGCTAAGCATCGCCACATGACTTGCTCTGCCAATGAAAGCTGAGCAGGAGCAACGTCTGTCACTACTGAGGAGAAGACTTTGAGGTCCCATGTGCAATTTGCCACATTCCTTTCCCCACACTGCAGAGGCTGGTGATGTTATAGAAAATGAAAGTTCCATCTGCCTGGACCCCTGGCTACCCATGGTGGACATGACTCCACCGACCTGGGATGGATATGAAACGTAAGCGAGTAATAACCCTTGGTTGTTTTAATACGGAAATTTGGGGACTATCCCTTATTGAAGCATATCCCGATTGATACAGAGGAATTTGGACCATATCTCGTTGGCCATTCCAAGCTACAAAAGGATTTTAAGCTGGAACTTTGTATACGTGTATGAGTTGCCAATCCAGAGAGCAGACTCTGGCCAAAAAAAGGCCTGAGCTTTTCGTGTTCTAGACAGCATGTGTTAATTCTAATACCTCTTAATAAAAAAAGTCACTGGTTCCTTAGTGATGATGGAAATTTTCTGTATCTTGAGTGTGGTGAAGGTTATATGAATTTGTACGTGTGATAAAATGTCATAGAATTATACACAAAGATATTACAGATAAAGAAAAGAAGTGCATCCAAACAGTGCTGAGATCCAAATCATGTCTGAGATCAAATAAATTGCCCCGTGCCATGTCAATGCAAAGGTTTTGATAATGTCCTACAAATGGGTAAGATGTCACCGTTGGGGGCTGCCAGGAGATGGGTATATGGGCACTCTCGGGTACCACTTGTCGTGAGTCTGTAGTTAGTTCCAAATGAAAGTTAACATCAACAGCGAAGAGTTCATGAGTTAAGCCAAGAAAGTGAGATGTGGTCAGTCCCAGATTCAAAGCCATACTTGGCAGGAAAGCTCACGTTGGCAGATTAAGTGTCCTGCTGTCACCTAGCCATCAGCAGTGTATCCTTCTAAAACGTGATCCGTCAGCCACTGCGTTCTCATTTAGAGCGTGTCCCACGATAAACATTTCTATAACATTGCTAAGTTTCTTAGATAATCAGAAGAGCAACCCCCCCACCGCAGGCACACACACAGACACACACACACAGACACACAGACACACACACACACACCCTAATTCTAAAAGCTGTGTTTTTCCCTCACTGGATGTACTGTATCGCACAGCCTCCCTACATTTCTCAGGGTCAGTAGTGGAAACAGAAACCTGCTACGGAGGGCAGGAGAATTACCTGAGTAATAGTGTGTGGATTTGAATCACTGCCCCCAGGAGCCTAGTAACCCGCAGCCTGTGGATTAGTCTGTTGAACTGCTTGATGGCTTGTGACCCCTTGTTCCCCCTGGATGTGTATGTTCTGATTTTGTTCTTATTGGTAGTGGCAGCTCTGTGCTTTATTTTAAAGTGAAGGGGGAGGATCAAAAGATAACTTATCAACTGTAAGTTACACACATAGAAGAATGTACAGGCCCACTTGGCCATGCCATCATTTTCATTGGAAAATTGCATGGGGGTCCCCATCTGGGAATGTTCCCTCTGGTTTTATGGGGGAAATATGTATGTGCATTTTTATAATATCTCGTGGGGTTCTTATAGGGGGCTTGGCTGAGAGAAAACAATGTCTTTACTACGCCTTCCCCTACAGGGGGATATCTGACTTTCTTCCTGGGGTGCATTCAAAATTCTGTAAGATTCTATGGATGGTCATGACGATCATGCTGTGAGTGAAGTGAGGCTGGGGCTGGAGGACGTAGGAGGAGGGTGAAAGGCCAGTTTGTTTGCTAGCTCTAAATGTCAGGTCAGGTAGTTGAGCCTGTATGAGGCCTAAGAGTCTTCCAGGGGAATAAGTTAGTCTTTGGCCGACTTCCCACTCCAAAGAGATATTAACCATCAGGTAAGTATCGGTTGTTCACACAGAACGCGTACGGGAATTTGCTCCTCATCTGGAAGCAGGGTGCAACCTCGTTCAAGGGCATTCACTTCTCCTGGTGACAATTCCCTGCTCTGTAGAATGAGGGACGTGGCCTTGCCTCACTGTGGTTCCTCTAGCTCCAATGTTCCCCGATCTGAGGAAGCGCTAACAAAACCTGGGTGTTGCCACTTTCCCCATTCCCTAGGTCTGGTTAAATGCTTTTCCAGCTCCTTTCAAAATCTATGCGTTTGGGCCTGTGCCACTGTTACCTGAGAAGTGTAAATCCACATTGGCCAACTTGCCTTTGCCACTGATACATTGTTGGGTTTGGGGAAGTCATATGACCCCTCTTGGCCCCCTTTCCCTAAAACTGGGCTCTGTTAGTACATTTGCACTGAATCCTCCAGCATCTAGCATATCTGGTCTGCTGTGCTCTTCAGGGAGGACCCTTGAATATTATTAACACCATTTCATCCTCCATGCTGCATGGTGGTCTCCCCAAACCACCCTTTACTGCGGGTGGCCTCAGGGAAAGAATTTGGCACAGTCGACATTTTATCTCTTTCTGGTTAAATTTACTAAATACCTTGTCTCTTCCAGACAGGGTGTTAGGTTCTTTGCACTTAGCCTCGCAATTCTGTGAGTAGATCATGAATATTCACCTTTTATCAATGAGGAAACTGAGGCTCGGAAATGTGAAATGGCCCAAAGTCAGTAAGCTGCCTCTGCCTGATGTTTATTATTCAAAGCTTGGGACTTGGGTTAGAGCCCAGGACCTAGACAGCCAAGATAAACTGCCCCAGATCTACTAGTAGGTGTCTCAGCACAGTTTGTATCCAGTCCTGAATAAGACAGTTCAGGTGGAGGATGTTCCCAGCAATGCCATTTGCACCACCCCCTGTAGTGTTAGAGGTACCATGTTATTCTCCTTCGTCTTACTTCAGCACACAGTCCAGACAAGAAGTCCCAAGTTAACCGTTTGTGTTATGAGACTCTTCTTACCTGAACAGGCAGCTGGCCTGGCATCCTTGGCTGTGTGTCCTTTGGAGGAGATACGTGTAAGAAGTGATAGTATTTCCTTTCACACCCGGAAGTCCAGCTTGTCTTAAAAATTGGGACTGCCCCATCAGCACAAGCGATGTCTGAAAGGCCACTCTGATCTTTCCAGAATTGTGCTAAGAGGCCGTCCAGTGGACCACGCATGCTTGCTTTAAAACCTGACTGCTCCAGTCCTCCTCGTTTCTCTGCAGGAGGGAACTTGGGCTTTAGTGTCAGATTGACTTGAGGTTAACGCTTGCCACCCCCATGTCTTACCTCTGTGATCTCTTACAAGATTCCACCTTATAAAAAAGGGAACACATAGCCCATCTGTCAGGTATTGTGAGGACGAAATGAGATGGCGCGTGTAAGTGCCCAGCCCATGGTAGGCTCTGAATGGACAGTGGCTGGTATAAGCATCATTATGAGTATCCACCTGTGCCCCACCTGTCTATAGAGTTTTCTGGGTTACTAAACCAAGGGGATCTAAGTCAGTCAGGATCTATCGGTATGAATGAGGTTTGCCTGCTTTTGTACTTTCTATAAATGAATTGCCTTTAATTTTTGATGCATACTCGGTGAAATCGTTTTAGAACCCGGATGGCAGCTTTTGAGATTAAAATGTTGTCTCCTGAATTCTTGCACAAGCCGGGCTTTGTCCTGGTGTTCCCCTATCATTCTAGTTTTTTTTAAGGATCCAGATTGAGAGGAGATACGTGAGCCTAGAGACCCTTAGGCGTCTCCTTGGTGCAATGAGTGAAACAGCACAACCCCCAGCCTGCAGTTTTAGCAGAGCCCCAGCCTCACGTCCTCCCTAAACTTGGCAGTAAAAGCCCTGTTCTTCTATTCATTCTGATGATTTATATTCTCTCTGGGCGTCTAATATTAAACAGGGGAATTCCGACATGTTCCATAACACATTTACTGTAACTTGATACCATGAACTAAACTTGCTGTTATTTATCATTTCTTTTTATTTTCTCTCATTCCAGCATAAAGCCAAGGTAGAAGCAATGACCCTGGACCTCTCTCAGCTCCGTAGCGTGCAGCATTTTGCTCAAGCGTTCAAGGCCAAGAATGTGTGAGTGTTCCAGGGGAGGGTTATAGATCATCGTATCTTGCTATTGTAATGTCTTTATCAGATGAACACAATTGGGAGAACGCAAGGCTGTTGTGTTGTCTTGGCGTCCAAGCAGGAGGCTCATTTGTGTTGGCCCTGCTAAGGCACATCGTATTTGGTTGACTCTCATTATGAGATGTGTCATCCATCTCATAGCCGCTTCCCCGATCAAAGGGAAAAGACCCCATTAAGGCCCTAGTAACAGTGGTTAACAGAAGTCAGCTGACGGTGAAATGCATCCTGATTATAGACATTTTTGCAGCCTCGGAATCGAGGAAAAGTATATTTTAATTGCATTCAGGAACAAGGACCCTCCGCTATCTGGTACTGCAAAGGGGCTGAGAGTCAGAGCATGCGAAAAGAAGGTTCCACTGTTTTGCAGACCTGCATTGCTTTTATGTGCTCCAAAAACATGGCTCCAAAAACATGGACTCCCATCGTGAGAAACTCGTTTTGTTTCATTCTTTTTGAGTCTTTCAAAATGCCCAAAGGAAGAAGCCTTCGCTAAGGGTTGGCAAATTTTTATGCCATCACAGGCTAACCTCCCTTTCTAACAGCAAGGGAGCAGGCAGGCCTCAAACCCGGCACTGAGGAAAGCAACGGCGGTTAACTCCGTTTTAATTACAGTATTTTCTTTCCAAGTGTTTATTTTTACAGTTCCTTCATATTTTTTAGGGCAAGAATGACTGGTTTCTCATTTAACACAGTGGTTTAAATTTCCTTAAAAAATAACTTCATTTAATTTTTTTTTCTTCAGTGAGTTGATTTAAGCCTGAGGATTAAGTTCATACTAGAAGAACATTTGGTGCCAAGGATAAGATAGTTCCCAAGGTGGCACCAGAATGATGGAATTTGGAGAGCTCTGATAAATGACAAGCTGTCTGTGGGTTAGGCTCTGTTCGTGTCTTCGGTTTTATGGCTCTCCAATCAGAGGATGGCTGGAAGGAGAAGTATCTTCAGCCACATATTCAGATGGGACTGTGGTGATCTGACCCCTCCATGCTGTCCAGCATCCAGTTCTTCTCATGTCTCCCTTAGCTTCTGCGCTCTCTTAGATGGTTAAGAAGTCAGCTCTCTAAAGCCATTTCCGGAACAAGCAAGTGGCCTGAGTCTTTGAGGTTGAAATATTGAGTGAGAGTCCTTAATGAGGGTTGTACCATCCGCTTAAGTACAGGCTGTGTGCTCATAGGAATGTATAACATCCCCAGCCAGCCAGCCAGCAGACCTACTGTGCGTGCTCTTTGCAGTGTTTGGCAGTTTTAGCTGCTAGCCCTGGCCAGAGCGCTCAGAGAGTCTTAAGTCAGGGTGCAGCAGTCGTTTTGAAGACAGTGATTCACTTATACCTTCACCATTCATTTACCCCTGGGTTTATTCATTTAGCACACGTTTAATGAGTGTCTCTAAAGCCCCAGGCACCGATCTAGGCTCTGGGGTGAGAGGGGTGAAGCCCAGTTAACCTCAAGGAAGCCATAATCTCAGTTGTCAGCAAGCAGTGTTTGATTGCAAATGGCTGCCTCCTCAACCTGATATTTTGGTGGTGGTTTCGGAGAGAGCAATAATACCAGTGACAGTAGCAGCAAGAGCAGCTCATTTATTGAGTGCTTATTATGGGCCACACACAAGAACCCTCTGCACACATTTTCTGATGTAGTTTCCAAAGCAACCGTTCAGGGTCGGTGCTATTTATTATTATCTCTATTATGCAGAGGAGGCAGGTGAGACTAGGAAGGGTAGGTTCGTTATGGGAAGGCACATGGCTGGGGAGCAGAGGGGCTGATCCTAGGTGGTTTGTCACTACAGAGCCCTACTTGACCGCTGTGCTGTGCTGTCTCTCATTTTAAATGTGATGGAAACTGAGATCAGAGAAAGGGAGTGACTTTCACAGGGTCACTGGCAGGTTGGTGGCAGATGCAGGATTTTTATGCAGTTCTGACTTCTTTGCTCTCTCTTCCTGATACCATGCTGCTCTAGCAGGATTTTAGATGTGCTGCCTCTTTCCACTTCGTCTGATTCTGTCAGACCGCATTGGAAGGGAGCCGTTTTGCTGAAGAGAGCCAACTGTTGCATAATAGGACTACCTTCCAAGTCTTAGCAGGACCATTAGTTTTTAACCATTAAGTAGTTCAGAAATCGTCAAATTCAACTGCCTTTTGTAATCACCAAGCCCAAGCTCTTAGAGAAAGCTATCGCCCATTTTGCCCTAATCTTAGATGTTAGCTAATGGCTTTACGTTTTTGTACTTCTAGGTTAGGAAACAAGAGTGATTTTCCTTTTAGCAAACCCTGTACCACCAACTTCTTTATATGTGTCTCTTGAGAGTACGGTATTTTACATGTTTTAGAGAAATATTGTGGTGGCAAAAATAGGCATTAAAAAAAAAGCGAGTGATTTCAACTTTTGAAATCCTGCCAAAGTGAAATCTCTCCTGGATAGGCAGATGACAGTTTAGTACTTACAGGTCTTTAGATTCTGAGAACTGTCAGAAGTGAATTTAAGTGCTGGTGACTAGGCTGCCAAAAAAAACATGTGTAGCTCTAGTCTTATCATCACCTACCATCTTTAGACATTAAAATTTCCTTGTGTGTAAAACATAATGACAAATGGAAGAAAGCCTGCCAGTGCAGAGCCAGTCTCTTTCTGTGCTGGTGAACCGAGGAGAGGCAAAACCCTGAAATGTAAATTCCATGTGGATGCCCTCATTTCATATTTCATTTGAAAGTCTGTCAGTGAGCACACCGGAAGTATTATCAGGCTCTTTTGTCCTGCGTTCATTCCCTTGGTTCACGTTCCAGCTCAGGTGTGTTTTCCCCACTCTGGGATAGGCAGCATATTGTGTAGCCTGACACCGAAAAAAGTAGACACAGATTCGAAATGCAAACGCTGGTGGACATGCAACTCATTGTACTAAGGCACCAACCACCCTCCATCCGTTTTCTACCCGGAGGGGATGCAGGTTCAGCCTCTTCTGGGATATCTTCTTTTTCTTCTTTTGGGAGGTAAGGGGTGAGAGGTAGGCCATTTCCGAATGAGCACGGCTAATATGGTCATACAAGATAATAGCTTCCATCCACTTCTTGTTTATTCTGTGCAAGGCCATGTGCTTAAGCACTTATGCCCGTATTCTGTCTCTTAATTTCTTACAATGGTCCTAGGCATTCGTCATTTTTATCTCAATTTTACAAATCGAAAGGCTCCAGCTTTTCACAGAGTGGCTAAACGACTTTTCCAAGTTTAGCAAGTGGAGGAGGATCCAGGATTTGAATCAAAGTCTGTCTGAATCCGAACGACTTTTCTTTCTGTTACACCTCACACTTCACTCCTACTTTTCCGTACGGGTTTCTGTGTTGGTATGTATTGCTGAGTAATAAGTTACTTCGAAGTTTAGTGGCTTAAAACAATTTAAAACAATAAATATTTCTATCCTCTCCTTCAGTTTGTTTAAATCAGGATTCAGATAAGGTGAATACATTTTAATCAATAGATTTCCCCCTCAAATTTTTCCCATTGTTTAAAAAAGAAAAAAAATTAATGCAACGTAATGGTTAAGGGCCCCCGGTTCTCCTCTGATTTTCTGTAGTCTGTGCTTCAGTGACTGCATACCTGGGGTGTCATTTAACACATTTTATTGTCTTCTAAGTTTCCTGTGAAATGGTAGCTGACTCTAGAGGCTTGAACAAATTCCTGTTTAATTTTTTGGCAAGAATAGTTCATAGGTGGTGGTGGTGAAGTCCTCCATCAAAAGGACACGTATGCCTCGTCGCTAAAGCTAATTTTCTTAAGGCTCAGCACACCTTTACCAACCCATGCCGCTGCCTGCTTTCTCTCTTTGTCTGCCCACCCCCTTTCATTCATTTATTGTGTTACTCTCTGAGCACCCTTCTGGGTGGTCAACCCAGGAAGCCCCAGCCTGCTTTCAGACGGTTCTCCCAGGAGTTAGTGGTGGTGGTGGTCAGCCAGTGTGTCTCAAGTTGAATTATTTTGGGCATTACTGGAAAGTTCCAAACCAAAGCCTGTGGTAAGTCCCAACCAAACTGAGTTTTGAAGGATATTTTTGTTTAAACTGCAGTCCTGAAGAGCAGCCAGACTCCACACTGCCTGGCAGGCCGAGGCATCGTCAGAGTTTGAAGCGCTGGGACCCTTACTGATGGTTCCGACCCAATATTGGGGTTTTCTGTGGTGGGCTCTGAAATAATAGTACGTTGTTTGTGGTGCTTTTGCACATTTTCATCTGTAGTTTTATCTGCTTAGTTTAGTGAGATGCACCCGTTTTGATTTGGCCTGACAGAGTTCAACAGCTCCTAGAACTAGGAGCTTTATAAATCATGTTTTCTTTTTCAGATAACGTTTTATAGTTTGAATTCCATATATCCTTGGAATAATGGATACCTGGATTCCAATCTTGGAATTTTAAAAGTTGTTGGTGGCACATAATGTAGGAAATTCATACTTGGATCTCAGTTACCAGTCAGCTCTTATAATACTGATCAAGGGCTTGAGTCATCATGGAAGTTAATTGAAATTGATAGTAAGTTCATATTAACATAATACATGCAATTCTAAAGGTTTCTAGAACTTCCTTGTTGATCATGGATTTCTACTTTCTCTTCTCAACTTTCTGTTTCCAGCATAATTTAAAGAAATTAGGCTTTATTTCGCTTAAAAATAATATAGGATAGTGATGTTTGAAATAAAAGATTAAAAGAACAGTGTTCTAGCCTCTCTTTACTTTTTAAACATTTGAAGGGAAAGAAATCTTTAACAAAGTTATTTATTTTCACTTTTTACTAAATTACTTTCAGAGCTTGAATCTACTTAATCCCAGATATAATATTCTTGGATTCTTATTCCAAATTTTGCAAATCCTTCTATGGAAGTAGGTTATAAATTATAAATAAATTCCAGTTTTTGAGGGATAAGTTACCCTGAAGTCCAATGTGTAAATTACAGCTTAATCTTTTTTTTTCTCCACTCAATTTTAAGAATGATGTCTTAGCCAACATATCTGCATTACTCTTTGCTCAACATGAGAAATCCATTTCTGGTTTGCCTAACAGAGGATCGTGTTGCTTTGCTTTGATCCTACAAAGCAAAGGATGAAAACTAAAAGAAAAGAAAAACAGAGAGGCAGATTTTAGCTATAAAAAACTCTTTAAATCTAGATCTTAATTGTGACTTTTTCAGGAAAACATTAAAGTTTACAAGTTATTTTTTTTCTCGTCCCATATATTTTTCCATCTTAAGTTATTGAAAAGTCATATTGCGAAACATTTACTATATCTAGAGACATCAGGGAAGAGCTCTTCCCTCACAAGCACATTTTTTGCCTTCTGACAATTAACTCTTTAGGTATCAACTCTTTTTAATATAATTCTTTAACTCGAAGTAGTGCAGTGTAGTGCAGAGGTCAGCAAACTTTTTTGGTAAAGGCCTAAAGAGGAAGTACTTTAGTCTTTTTAGGCCATAAGATCTCTGTTGCAACTACTCAACACTGCTTCTGTAGCATGAAAACTACATGGACGATTTAAATCCCAGCTCTACTGCTTCCTAGCTCTGTGGCCTTGGACAAACTCTTAGCATCTCTGGGCCTCACTTTCTGGATCTATGTAACGTAGATTATCATATACACCTTTCAGGGTTGTTGAGGAGAACAGCCATAATGCATGAAATAACCAGACACAGCTCAGGGCTCTGTACCTATGGCTGTTATTAATATGTATTTGTTTCTTATCTTGGCCCTAAAGTAATGTGAGAAAATTTTCAGAATACATATAGTGTGACAAAGTAGAAATAACATATCTACTTAAAAAGGGAAAGGGGATAAAAGTACACTAGTAATATGTGGTCTTAGAGAAAGAGTAGATCTCCTAAGGCTTTTACAATCATTAAACACTGGGCCTACGAGTGAGCTTTGAGATTCCTGGCAGTCAGGAGAAGAGGGGACATCAGCTTCATGCTGCTGTTGCCCACATACTATAAGCATGACAACAACCAAGCGGAAATGGTTGTCGCACTATAGTGATGCTCCATTGAGGGTCCCAGAGCACTTATTACTCTGCTGAGTAGTTTTCCTTCTGTTCTTTGTTATCAAAGCCATGGATGTGAGGGATACTTCACAGTTAGTTCTCTTTCAGAGTAAATGGCTAGACTGTTGGCTTTGCCATTGCTACACCTGTTTCTCTTAGCTTTGGGCAGCTTCTCCAGGTGATCAGAGTAGCCTTAAGAGCAACCTGTTTTGAATAAGTGAGAGACAGCAAGACATACGGTACATAATGAGCTTACATATTCTGGGATACCAAACTACTTCTTCTTCCTTGTTTTTTATTTTAAAAAAGTTTCCCTTCACCTCGTTATTTATTTAGTGCCTACAAAAGCGCCGGGAACTGGACTAGACATTGGGATTAAACCATCTGCCATTTGACCATCTTTCTGTGCCGTATCTCTCTTTTACAATAGTCATGAAGCTCAAGGACTTTTTGATAACTTTGCATGATGACAATCTTCAAAACTGTATCTTTGGTAGAGAAGAAAAATTATTAAGTTAATTAGGGGCCATTTTGCAATTAACTGTCAGAAAAAAATTTCAGTGAGCCTTTTTGCCGTCGTTGAAAGTCATCGCTGCTAAGCTATACATCACAACGGTATTTGCAAAATAGAGTTTTGATTTTCCAACAGAATTCTACGTTCAGCCATCACTATCACATTTCATAAAATCAAAGTGATGAATGTTAATTGAAGACACAAAAAAACTTCTCTTCCAGGAAGACTAAAAACCCAGCTTTGGAGAGTAAATATAATTACTTTGTGGCAGCTGCCTCCCACACTCACCGTCCCACCAATGCATGCATAAACCGATGTGATGTCTTCAACTTTAGCAAATAATTTTAATTTTATTGCTGGTCTTCAACAATGATCTCTTAAAGCACAGGACTAGAGCACAAGTCAGCAGAGTTGTTCTGAAAGAAGCAGATAAGCAAATATTTCTACAAATATCTATGTAAATATTTCGCCTTTGTGAGCCAGATATTCTTTCGGAGCCATTCAATGAGTATTGAGTGCACCTTGAGTGTTGAGAGAGACCATTGCAATGCAAATGTAGTCTCTGATAAAGTGTAAATGACTGGACATGGCTGTGTTCCAATAAAACTTTATTTATAAAAACAGGAAGTGGGTTGGGTTTCGGATTTGGTCTGGTGGTTGTGGTTTGCTCATCTTGGACTAGAACTCTCTGTCCCTTGAAATGTAACTCATTTTAATAGCATCCTGTCTCGCTATGAGAAATGCACACCATTTTTCTTACAAAATGTATTATGCTAGGTCTGGTCAAGATAAATAAATAGATATAGCCAATGTTGTGTGTTGTGCGCAGGGTTAATTTTAATTCTCTGCAGAAAGTACTCTGATATTTAAAGGACGATAAAAGAGATAAGAGTTTGAGAGGAACAGCATGCTGTGGTGAGTTTTGGAACTACTGCCATATGGGAAAACAGGTGAACTACAACAATTGAGTGTTTAAATACTAAAGACACTGAAGCCCCAATTGAAGCTTGTAAGGCTATAATGATTGTGATGATAGTATTTCCTAAAATTGATCACCTATTTATTGATGTGTCATGCACAGCTAAGCTCTTATATGCCATCCCATTTTAACCTCATGAGGACTTAGAGGGTAGGTAAAAAATGTTAGAAGAATGGCAGGGTCTTATGGTTCAGCTACATTTCATAGATCAAGAAATCAAAGATTAAAGAGACTAAGGACCAGGACCAATGTCACGCTAGCTAGTTGGTAGTAAGGCTAGAACTTAGTCCAAAATCCACTCTCCCACTGAGCTCAGCTTAGACAGTAGCTTGGAGATTCAGAAAGACCTGTCTCATTTTGGAAATGCATCATGTGGGACACATTACCTCTGAAGGAGATTTGTCCCATTAATAGAATGGATGACAACTGCCAACTGGGACAATTATTAAGGTCATTTCAAGGTTGAAGGACATGCTTCTTGCAGCCAATGTTCTATCATCAAGAAGAAATTGTTTTCTGAAATATGTGGAAAAGAGGTTAAACAAACCCAATAGAAGAGAGGCTCATGCCCTCAGTGAAGGTACTCTGACTGTTTTCCACCAGATCTCTAGAAGGTGTCTCTCCACAGAGTCAGTTTAAGCAGAAATGGCAGCTATTTATTCTCGTTTGCAGTCGTATTCATACATTTACTCCAAACGTCAGTGTTCATTTCCCTTTAGTTCCTAGTTGTCTTCATAACGATGCTGATCAGGTAGACAGGAGAAGACCAAAGGGTCATTCTGCTGTTGACACATCTGAACTGCCAGAGTGATTGCTCTCAAATGCAAACCCATCCCTGACACTGTCCTGTCAAAACACCCTTTGGTGATGTCTTGCAAAGGCTGTACTTGCTGGTGTGGCACACCCAGGCCTCTGGGGTCTGGCCCCTCCTCTACCTTCATTTGTGGCCGTGTCTTGCCAACTCTGTACATCTCTGTCCTGCCCCTCATAGGGCTGCTTACAAGTTCTGCCTCCTGATACTGGGCCTGTGCTCCTGACTTGGGCCCACGCCCCTCCTACCTGTTCATCACCCACTCTGTGAATGACATTGTCACATCCTCTACAGAATCTTCCTCGTTCCCTCCTCTTACCTCCACACCATGGTTGAATTGACAAGTCACTTCTCAGAGCATCGACCACACACCCAATCATTTTGCTTGGAATACTTTGAGGATGCTTTTATCGATATTGATTTTTCTTTGTTAGACTGAGCCCCAGAGAAGCAGAAGCGTTGGCTAATTCATCTTTGTCTTAGCTTTGAATCTCTGTTCCACAACTTACTAAGATGGTGACCTTGGCAAATTACCTTACTCTCTCTGACCCTCAGTTTCTTCATCAGTAAAAGACGGAGATGATGGTCATGGCATTGTGGAGGGGTTGAGAGGATTGAATAAGGTGAGGTTTACATAGCATAGTGCCTGATACTTAATAAACACTTAATAAATTTTAGCTTGTATCATTGTTATTTTCCTTATCATCATCCTTTGCAATTATTACATTTACTGCCTTATAGTAAGCTCAAGGAAGGGCATCAATGGATGGGAGGGAGGGAGAGAGGGAGGGAAGGAAGAAAGGAGGGACGAAGGAAGGGAGGGAAAGAAGAAAGAAAGGAAGAAAAGGAAGGAGGAAGGGGCAAAAATAGAAACACATAGTTCCATTTGCTTTGAACGAATTTTGCTTTCAAGGTACCAATTCTCAGCCATTCAAAGTTCTTGAATTAATACCTCCTTGGGTGGCATAGAGGTTATACATTTATAGATCTTGGGAAACAAATTTTAAAGTAATCATATGTAAAATCATTATTTTAGTCCAATAACATAAAAGTTCCCTTCTAGGAATCTATAAACACACTTATCTGTTAGGAGACGGGGCTTCCCTGGTGTGGCATGGACCGGACCGTGTGACCGCCAGCCTGGCATTGTTTGGCTTGGACAGGGACTGACACCTCTGAGCCCTGCCAAGCCTGTTCTTTGACCTGCCCTGAGACCACCTACACAGCCATTGACGCAGCAAGTCTGTGATGTGAGGGTTAATATTTGGTTACTCTGAGAGAACTCTTGGTTTATGTAAGACTTGGGAAAAGCATTTCAGTGTCTGTGGTTCAGAATTATATTTCCCAACTTGGCCCATGAATCCAGCTTGGTTTTTCTCCTTGTACCATCTAACCACCCCCATTGTCACGTCGGAATTCTACTTTTACATAATTGACATGTTGGGAAGTTTGTGCTTAAACCACAGTGAAATCACATTTTAATAACATGGGAACCATCTTTTTTCCCCAGTAAATGGTTGAGAAGCTAATTCTTGTCAGCCTAAAAACTTGAATATATGTTTGAAATAAATCAACGGTGCTACACTGTGGCAGCCTTCTGAAAATCCCCAAGGAATATTGTATTTTTGGTTGAATGGCTTGTCACTGCACGGTGTTTTTAATATCATGATCCCTTTCTTTTCTTCATTTTATAAGAGAACTCAATACCGTGTCATTCAGAAAAATAGAAACAGATCCTCTCAATTAGCGGCAAAGTTCTCCAGTTTGCCTTTTAAGCTTCCACTGCTGTTATAGTTCAGTCACCGACTCATAATCAAAAAGATATTTGAGCTGACATTATGCAATAATTGATAACCAAAATCAGAAAGAAGAAAGGCTTCTGTTTGTCTCAGAAGTGTAAGTAATGGGTAAGTTCACAAACCGTATAGCTTTGAGAAATGGATCTTGGCAGAATGTGTCTTACCTAAAAGGACAGCAGTGCCTCAATTTCCCACGTCAGATTTCCCAACTCCCAAGACACTTATTTTGGAGAAAAATGGTTCTCAACTTGTCTGTGTCTTGGAATCAGCTGGGGATTGTATAAATCACCGCTACCCCCAGCCATTCTGATTTCATTCTCCTGGGGTGTGCAGTAGACATTTGGACTTTTAAAAGCTATCCTAGGTGCTCTTCATGTGCTGCTGTTATCGGGCACTGGGCGTAGCCCACCCAGCAACCGGGTCTCAAGTCCTTGTTATTCTCTGTCCATGTATCAGGTGATGGCCATCTCCGCTGTTTGTACTTTTTGGCCATTATGAATAATGCTGCTGCGAACACTCATGTACAGGTTTTTGTGTAGATATATATTGTCATTTCTCTCGAGTATACGCCTAGAAGTGGAATTGCTGAATCATATGGTAACTTGACATTTAACTTTTTGAGGAACCGCCAAACTCTTTCCCACAGCTGCTGTACCATTTTACATTCCCACCAGCAACACAGGAGAATCCGAGTTCCTTCACAGCCTTGCCAACACTTGTTATTGTCCGTGAACTGGTTATGTTACATATACTCTTTTGTATTCCAACATATGTATGTTTCTTCATACTAAGTATGCCGTGGGCATTTTTCATGTTGTTAAATATATTTTTCTAATTTGAATTTTTAGGACTTTATAGTAATCCACTGCATATAGGTAAAATTATTTAACAAATCTTGAATTATTGGATGCTAGGTTCTAATTTTCTTGTTGTACTACGAGCGTGTCCTGCACATACCTGGTTTTGGATCTCTTGTTTTTTTAGGATCAGTTCCTATAAGAAGCATGTCTGGGTCAGTGCATATTAATATCTTTTAATACTGCTCATCTGTGAAACCAAATTACCCTGCAGAAAAAGTACGTGTAATTTTTTCTCATTCCCTTCATTAAAAACCAGGCAATACTATTCAGATCTGAAATGTGACTAGTAAAACTTGCATTTATTGAATTAAAGTCAAGTGTCGAAGTCAACATGTAAGAGTTCTGTTTATTATTTATTGAAGTTATTTTTTCCCCATTGCTTTTTCATGTCTTCTGAGCCCATTGCAACTATGCAGAGGAGAAACCACTTCCTGCCGAGGGGTGGAAGAGAAATCTGAGGTTTTCCTTCATTGGTGAGGAAGCGTGGGGGAGCTCAGTGGTGCCCAGTAGTGAGAAAGTAGGGCAGAGCACTGGACTGGGAGTCAGGAAGGACTGGCTGTCATTCAACTCTATCATTTAGCATTGTTTCCTGGATCGTTCCTTCTCTTAGATGGTGGTGCCCTAGACTCCCCATTGGGTCTTTTCAATAGTAGAACCTCAGCTCCAGCATGTGACTCTGCTGATTTTTCAGGAACTTTTTTCTGACTCAGCTCTGCTCTGACACATAGGGACTTGCAACCCTATTACAGGTAAAGCTTCACATTGATTTTGGACAAGTAGCTGGGATCTCTGAAGACCCTGATACCAAAATAGATTTCATTCTCAGGCTTCTCAGCCTTGTTTGACCCTCCAGTGTCTTGGACCAAGCAGATCTTTCTTCTTTCTTTCCCTTCTTGTGGGAGGGTTTTCCAAGCTTAGTGGAGTTTTGCATCAAGTACATTTCTGGTTTATTTGCAGCTCCTCCTCTACCGTACTGTAGGAAGGGTGGGTTTGCTATTCAGTACCTGCATGAGGAGGGAGCCAAGCATGGGTTCTCATCCTGCGTGTCTTCTTAGGTGGTTTCTGGTGTGGTCACATTGGCCTAATTCTGTTTTGTTTTAAAAGGTTTAAGTGGCTTGATGATTTTTCAGGCAGATGTTAAGCCTATTTATTTTGGTATTATTTTGGTACTATGTATAAATAAGCTTATTTTACACAAGTTCTGTGACCACAAAAATGGTACATGCCTATTGCAGAACATTTGAAAAACTCTGGGAAAGCATAAATATGAAAATGGAAGTTGCCCATTTTTCTGGACCTCCATTAATTTGTTTTTGTTTCTTGAAATTTTTTTCACTGCATAGATTTTCAAATACACATAAGAAATAAAAGAGGTATACTAGAGCTTCCCATACCCTTCGCCCAACTTCCAAAATTATCAACATATAGTCAATTTTATTGAATCTGTAGCCCTTCTCTTGCTAGATTATTTTAAAAGCAAATTTAAGACATCATAAGCTCATCCATGTATACACTATATATCCCTCTATTAACATCACTGTTCATATTTCAGAATATCACCTTTGAAAAATATCTATTTCAAATATTTTTGAAAAAATTTTTCTAGTGATACGATTTTTTTCTAGGTTTCCCATAACCATTTAGTGAAGACGGTAAATTAGCAAAATGATACCATAAGGTTATGGAAAATACAGTGAATAATATGTCAACGAAACACATTTTAAGAAATTTCAACCTAATCTTTTGAAAAATGGCTAAAATTCAGATGTTGAAAAATAAATTCAACTTGACATGGTAAAATTCTAATAATAGGCTGAAGTCATGTCACAGACTAAAACCATGTAGCTTTGTGTAACCTATCAATTGTCCACAAAAAATGCAACCTTATTTCCTCTGAATTCACTACATCTTGCTTGAGTCTCAGTTTTCATTCATGGTGGAATTACAGAAATAATGTGGACAGGACATGGAGAGCCGTTACTACAGCTGCTCTAGGCAGCGGGGAAAGAGCCCATCTGGGGGCCACTTACCTCATTCTGAGAGTTACAGGGTAGGCTTCTCAGAACCCAGGGATGATTGTTTTTTAGTTGAGATATAATTTATACACTGAAAAAATAATCATTTTAAAGTATACAATTCGGTGTTTTTTAATGTATAGTTCACAGAGTTGTAGAACCATGACCCCTAATTCTAAAACATTTCTATCACTCCAAAAAGAAACCCCATGTCTGTACCCATTAGTAGGCATTCCCTAGCTTCCTCCCTATGCCCTCCAGTAATGTTTCTGTCTCTACTGATTTGCTTATTCTGGACATTTCCTATGAATGGAAGCATAGCATATGTCTTGTTTTGTGACTAGCTTCTTTCACTTAACATAATGTTTTTGAGGTCCATCCATACTGTAGCGTGTATCAGTACTTTATTGCTTTTTATGTCCAACTAATATCTCATTATATGGCTAGACCGCATTCTGATTATCCATTCATCGGTTGATGGACATTTGGGTTATTTTCCTCTTTTGGTTACTATAAATAATGCTGCTATGAACATTATTCTCATTGTTTTGTCCTCTTGGAAGACATGGTTATATTTAGGGGCTAACAGTGTTGGAAGGTAGATCGATTGGTGGGCATGGTGAAACATCTCTTTGGGGATCAGCATTCTTCTCAAGCTCAGCACAAAGACCCTTTCTGAGCCCTTCTTGAAGGAGTGTCCATTGGGACATGCCCAGTGATCCTCTAATCACAGAGGAAGCACCTGCCCTGGGGAGAACTTTTCACGTCTATGATCATAGCCAACAAGAAACCAAGATATTGAGTGACCCTTATTTGCTTTAAGAAGAGAGCATTAGCACAGAGTGACAGACGGAGTCCAACACGGGCTCAATTATTTTGTAAAGCCTTTTGTTTATGTGACCTCCCCTGACCCAGGAAATAACTCTGACCAATCAGGGCTGGCTCCCTTTGACACTGGGGTCTGGTTGCTTTATAGCTGATGACAGAGGGGCCACAGTGCTACCACATCTGAATTAATCCTCAGCTCCAGAGCTGTGTGCTGTTCTCTGGCGAGGTTGTATTTCTTCATTAGCTATTCCCAGGGTCCAGGGCGTCCCAGAGGATGTCAGAGTACATTAATTTTTATCATAACATGGACTCTTTCAGGTCTGAATGGCAGTGCACAGCTGTCAGGGGCTTTCTGAACTCTATCACAGCTCCATATATCTCTAGGCAAAAATAGGAAAGAGTCCTCATTGGCAAGGACATTTACAAAATGTATGAGATGTTTTATTGTTTGAGTGACTTGACCATACGCTTAGGCACATCCCCCAACTAATTTTTTGTTATTGTCCATGTAAGTTCACCTCTGCCACCGCACCTTAACTCCCTCCCTTCATTGTAACTGTATGAGGTATGTGCTAAATAAACTCTCTTTACATAATGGTAATGAAATCATCATCTGGTACTTACAGCTATTGTGTGTGTGTGTGTGTATATATATATATATATATATATATATATATATATATATATATATTGAATGTTCCCATGATTCTTTCAGCAGAATTTTTGCATCCATGGTATTGCAGAAGTTCGTAAATAATGGCTTGTAATGCCTAATATTGCTTTGTGTTCACACATTAGTCTTTTAATTTGAAGGAATGCTAATGTGTTTCTGGAAAGGCTAGTTATTTCTTCATTGCCTTTATTTTCCCCACTTATCAATTGAGTAAAATGCTTGCAGGAATGCATTTTACTTAGAGAGGATGCCCAGGTAGCATCTTAATAGAAGAGCTGTCAACAAATGCTGGGAATCCCCTATGGGCCAGGCCCCGTGTTGGGCACTGAATGGAGTGGGCATAGGGACCCTCCACCAGGGAAATACTAGGACAAGAGGGAAGGCAACATTTTCAGTTGTAAGAGGAAATGTGTTCTTAGTTAGCACAGCCAAGTGATTTACTGCCAGCTCTAGTCCTTCACGCAAGTATTCCTGGATAGTTCCGATTTCGTAGTGAGGGATGTGTTTTGTAAGCCACGTGGACTGTTGGTTTACTTACCCCACTGCCGGGCAGCACTGTATGTGCTCTGTGAGCTGTAGTGCCGAGCTCCCCAAAGTTCCCGTATCACCATTTACCACCTAAGATGGACACGGCCAGTTATTCCATTTACTGTTAAAACCCCAAACCAGAGCAGCTACCCTACTTAGCAGATGCTTTTGCGAAGGATACTTTTGAGAAGTCCAGAGGAGTTGGTTCCCAGTGCATTTTTTAAAATCCTGTACGGGTGGTTCTTCCCTTGGACATAAATTAGGCAAGTGGCACATAAATGCCTGCATGATGGACAGTGGTGGCGAGAGAGAGTCTCTATGGGTTAAAAAAAAAAAAAAAAGGTACTGACGGTATGCCTACCATGCTGGAAAAAAACACATGACAGTGAACTTCAGAGCTATGAAAAGGATGCAGAGCGCTTTCACAGGCGATATTTAATTTTCAGGGAGTCAGCAATTCAGCAACTTGTGTTGCATGTGAGGCGTGGTACTAGGCGTGACTGTCCGCCAGCGGTCTCAGGTCCATTGCTGCGACTTACTGTCATTTGTGTAGGGGAAAAACTGGGGGTCATAGTGAAAAGCAGATTCTCTGTGCTGTAAATCATGCCAGCCCCAACCCTCCCCGTGGCCCGCTTCCTCCAGTCTTTCATTTATGTGAATAATATTCGCATTCTCTGAGTCCCCTTGTGGAGTTTATGAAACTCCCATTTGGCCTCCCAAGATTTCTTTCATCTCACAAGTGAATTTTCTTAGGACGCGACCACGATTCATTTGTCAGATGCACAAACGGGAGTTTGCCAAGGGAGCCTGTAGTTAATTTGCGTTTTCTCAGTCATGGGAGCTACGTTCAAGGGAGGTGACTAGGTTCTATGTGCAGTGGAAGTTATTTAGTCTTACTCTCCCCACGCTCCTCTCCTTATTGCACTTATCATTGATAGCCCACTTTATTAAATATTCCCAGAACACGGGGCAATAAAGTACCAACTACAAAGGGCAGGAGAAAAATGAAAACGACCTGGAACTGTAACACCCAAGAGTCGGACCTGCGTTTGAGATATCGTGTCAATTGGATTAGGTGCCACTGGTGGCGTAATTATCAAATTGATGCATTTTTTTCCTAGAAAGCCCTTTTGGAAGAAGAGGATGTGGGTATATTCCTGTTACACGCTTGCCCCCATTTAGAATCAATAAGGTTGTGCTTTTGCTGCTGGGACTGCCTATGATGGGATGGGAAAAATATAATCAAGATAATGGACATGAAGCAAAAATTTAAGGAAGTAACAAAAACAAGAGTGTTTCCATTTTATGTTAAGTGTATATACTAATGTTCTGGAATTCACTATAAGAAGTTGCAAATGGTGCATGAAATGAAAAATTCTTGGTGGTCTCCAGGGGATACAGCCAGTGTTCTACTCTATTCCCAATGATTGCTTCAGATTATTTTCTCTATTCCAACTTAAAAAAAAAAAAAAAAAAAGTGTGGCTAGGTTATCTTGACAGCTGAATACACTCTGGGTTAATTATTATTTTAATACTTGATGGTGTTGCTCATATTCTCGGAATAGATGGGTCCTTTACAGTTTAGAAACACAGCTGGATGGTCACTGACCACCTAAGCTGGTGTTGATTTTACATGTTCATATTTCTCTTCTGTTACTTGCTCTATTTCCTTGCATATTTATTCAGAATTTTATCTCCCAGAGAGATTGTGTAATAGCATGGGAAACAACATATAGGTATTTCATAAAGGTAGGAGACAATTCTATACATATTTTTATCTCTGAATTCCTGATGGATATCATGTCCTCAAAGGACAGCTCAAGATCTAGGAAACAAGCAGCTGAGAGAAACAGAATGGCTTCTTTTAGGTACCATCTCTGCCATGGCCATTGCTAGGAACTCCCTTTTTTTCTCTCTAATTCTCACAACTATTAAACAAGGAGGGTATTATCATTTTCTTTTTATCACTATTATCATTGTGAGTTTGAGAGGCTAATTACATATTGTTTTCTGATATATGGCAGTCAGCGAGCATTTTTGAAAAGTTTTCCTATATACCACGTAAAATCCTCTTGAGTTTTACCAGTGGCATGCACCCTGCATTTCGGGCAGTTGCGGTCTTGGATTGCTGGAGTGTAGACAGCCTGCAATGGGGGTGAAGTCGCTGTAGAAGAGAATTGCTATGTTCAGTTTTATGCTTCCATCCATGAGTTCACCATAAACCTGCCCTAGTTATTGAAGCAGAATCCACCTGGAATTCTGTAATATTTTTTCCCCTTCCTTTTCTGGGAGAAAAAGACAGCTGAACACCAGGTAAGACTGAAAAACATTTGCTTTTGGGACTTGGGGTCCTTAGGCCCTTTTTATTGATTTCAGAGTATTTCTAAAGAGTATGAATTCTTGTGACTTGCTTGAGAAATGCCCCAGATGCTGTGACATTCTGTTCCTGGGAGGCATTGAAAAGTATTTCCCTTCGCGTAACATTCCACTTAGCTCATTCTTTTGCTGTGTCTGAAATGGAATCCCCAAGGGCCACAACTGGGTTTAACATTTCTTGGGGTGTTTATTTAACCTGTACAAGTCTGCATCTTTTTTTTTTTTTTTTTTTTTTTTTTGCTGGGGGCGAGGGGGGAGCATGTTACAATTTGATTTACAAATCTTCACTGTAACTCAACTGATGGTTGCTACTGTTACTCACAGAATCTTTTAACGCACACTTCTGAGTTCCCAGGTTTGAAATTATGTATCTGATTCTTGGGTTCCTTGAGTCATTGTGGGCTGCTCTTATCGCCAAAACATAAATAACTCTGTCTTTACTGATCAACTAGGACCAAATCAACTTTTTCCCTTCTCCTTATGTCCCTTTTTTTAGGGAATAGTGTATTGTAAAACATGGCTGTGTGATGGCCTGTAGACCACCGGTCATTGGGAAAATAGCATTGACTCAGATGTATCCATTCAGGTGTGTGCAAAAGGCTAACATCTTCCTACATGTAGAACCTTGGGCAAACAAAAACTTCTGTCCTCGTGGCCATGGATTGTTGTGTACCGGCAGAGATAACGTTTGTACATGTCGCAGTGATAGGAAGTGTTAAGTAATGTAGGAATGGACACACCCCACACAGAATGGGAGGTGCTGCACCTCTGAAGCTCATGTTCAGTAAACACGCGGGGCGTGCTGGGGTTGGGTTGTTGCCAGTTAGTGATCGGCATTCAGAATGTGGCAAGGGGTGCTTTTAGAGGATACTAATGGGACCCTGGCGTCCCCAACCGTTGGGGTGATATCACTGCTAGCCCGGTGCCCTGGTGGGGACTAGGTCAGGGAACCTGGGAAGCAGCTGTGTCCCCGGTCGCATGCAGCTGTCACTGGCAGTGAGTCAGCTCATCATGTGTCCTCTGGTGGTATCTGCTTCGTGTCAGCCGCAGTCATCAATCTTGTAAAAGGTCTGGGGAAAGAGTTTAGGAACTTCCAATGAGGGAGATGGTGCTGAATTTTCAGATGAGGAGCAAGGATTCTTAGAGGAAGGAAGTGTCTTCTCAGTAGCCCTTTGGGAGATGGAGAGCGTGCTGGGACAGAGTGAGGGATCCTGGTAGGTCCATTGAAGTGGAAAACTCACAGAAGACAAGAAAGCACTGCGTCCGTGTCTGAGCAGGGATCAGAAAGAAGTGCGATAAAAATGTCCTGAATGTCTCTACTGTCCAGAAAGCCCCACTCATGTCATCACTGTTGGTGAGTGTTCTCCTGTTATGGTTTCTTATTGTCACACTCCAGCACTGCTGCTTGCTGCTGCACAGGGTGTGCACTGAACAACTCGGGGGACACCGTTCAGACAGACCCGTGTCTGTGTTCAGCCTCTAGGCCCACCATAGCATGCCTTCCTGTTCTCTGGTATTCAATGGAGAAGAAAAGATGTCATGGCAAACAGTCCTGCGCTTGAATTCTGGCTTCTCCCATTGCTGGCGAAACATTCCTGAAGCTTAATTTTCTCTTCTGTACCATGGTGATGATGTGGCCTACCTTCTGGGTTGCTATGATGATTAAAATAGAATATTGACGTACCAAGAGCTATCAACAATGTATCCTCAGATGGAAATCAGATGAAAGCCCCAAGCAAGGAAAAAGCATAGGCCTTTCTCACTTTGTATTTTCAAGTTCCATGTGATCAAATGAATAGGCATTTGTTGAATACTCTCTATGTCCCAAGTCTCACGGTCAGTTTTATGAGTATATGACAACAAACCGTGGAACTCCACCTCTTCTGTTACAACACTTATAAGTAGGTCGTGAAACTATACGAGAAAGGGTCTTTTGATTGATCAGAAAACTCAGGGAGTCTTTTCTACCTATCGTCAGCAATTCCCTAAAGAATTACACAGAAACTAAATGTTTTCACAAATTGAGGTGAGGAGCCATTTTTTTGGTCATTGGGGTGGCCCAGGGAGGATCCCCAGGAAATGTGGGATTTGGGGTGGCTCTTGGAAGGACTGAGCACAGCCAGCATGAGTCCTGGAGACATGGTGAAATGTCCTGTAATCTCTACAAGGTTGTTTACCTGTTCTCTCTGTAAGTAGATATAAAAATTTTTTCTTTTCAGTTGTTTTCCTAGAACTCAGAGCAAGGCACATCGTAAATAAGTCCATGCATATTTCTTTTTGTTTAATTAAAGTTTATTGGGGTGACAGTTGTTAATAAAGTTACATAGATTTCAGGTGTACAATTCTGTATTACATCATCTATATATCACATTGTGTGTTCACCACCCAGAGTCAGTTCTCTTTCCACCACCTTATATTGGATCCACTTTTACCCTCATCTACCACTCCCCTCCCCTCTTACCCTCTGGTAACCACTGAACTATTGTCTGTGTCTATGAGTTTTTGTTTCTTCATTTGTATGTTTTGTTCTTTTCATGTTTTCGGTTTTATATACCACATATCAGTGAAATCATATGGTTCTCTGCTTTTTCTGTCTGACTTATTTCGCTCAGCATAATCCATGCATATTTTACTTGACTTCAGTTAGATCCAGCAGTTTTGTATTAATCACACGTCAGGAGCAAGGTGCTCTGTGAGTCGCCCCAGAAGTGTGGAGATGAATGAGGTCCAGTTACTGTAGTCCCACTGGGTGTAGTTGGTACACAGATATACAAAGGACTCATCCTGGGGATGTGATCAGGACCATTAGAGACACACAAAGCACTATTGTTTTTCTCCGTTTTAAAATTAAGTTTCATTGTAAATATAGTAAAACTCACCACTTTTACTGTACAGTTCTGTGAGTTGTGACAAACACATAGCCGTGGAATCACCACACATATAGTTCCATCACCCCAAATTTCACCTGCACCCTTTTGTAGTAACTCCTGCCTCTCATCCAGCCCATGGCAACCATTGGTTTTTTTTCTGTCCCCAGAGTTTCTCCTTTTCCAGAATGTTGTATAAATGGAAGTATTCTGTATGTAGCTGTTTGAATTTGGCTTATTTCACATAGCATGGTGCATTTATTGGTTATCTGTTGCTCTTACCTTATCCCCCAAACTTAGTGACTTAAAACAACAAACATTTATTACCTCATTCTATTAGTTTCTCTTGCTCTTGTAATAAATTGCCACACGTGTTGGCTTACAACACATATGGAAGGTAGGGATATGTTCTCTGACCAGCTTTTATTATACAACATAATAAAAGGTATAATCATATGATACATAAATCTGCTAATTGGATAGGTAGAAATAAATGATCTTATTTAAATTTTGCCAGAAATGGAGTTTAACATCATTACATCTTATACTGGTTATCTGTAATCTAGTTTATAAATTTAAAAAAAAGTCTTTGTCAATATTTCTGTTGTACTCATAGAATGTTTTTAACTTGGCCCCAGTATTCATGGTGGGCCAAGCAAGGGAGAAAGCAGAGGCGGTCAGGCCAGGTGTGGGCTATCACAGTGACCAAAGCTAACAACACCAGAACCGGAAACATGGAGTCACAGAGACTGTCTTAGCTTGAGTTCCCTAGTGATCGGTCCAGCCCGGGATGGGGACGCTAGCTCAGATGATCTGTGGGGGCAGTGTTCTCCAAGGAAGAAAGAGGGAAATAGGTGGTAGTCAATTAGAAACTAGTTTCAGCCAGATCCCACAGGGAGCTCTGGAGAAAGAATTACACCATAGAGTTGGTCCTCTTTTTTCGAAGAGCACCTGGGTGAGGGCCATGACTTTCCAGATATGATGACGCCCAACAGTCCAGGAAAATTTTCTGGAGAAGTCTCACCGCAGTTGGAAATGGGTACACTGGCCCTGTAAGTCAGAACGAGACAGAACATCATAACACCCACTCCACTGGAAAGGTAAGGGACTGACAAAATATTAGGAGTCTGTGGAAGGTCTAGAGATATTGGGGTTGGTCAGTCATGGGGACTATGGGAGAAGATGGGATAGCAGATGTTTCCTAAATTATATATACACACACACACACACACACCTATATCTATATATATCTATATCTCAGGTGACTGGTTAGATAGTATCACCCATTGCAGAAATAAGGGTATCAGGAAGGGTGTAAGGCTTAAGGAGAAAATGGAGAGTTTAGATTTGGGGTGGGTAGGAGTGAGATTCCAGAACTCAGGAGCAATATAGGGGCTGTAGCTGTGGGTGTGAGGTTCGCCCTGATAGAGGTATAGTTTAGAGTCTCTGGCTGGATGAAATTGCTATAGGGAAGAGTTTGGAGACTGAATCAAAGGAGGCTGAAAATGGAACTCTGGGTAGAAGAGGAAGGGCTGCAGGAGACAGAAGGTGAGACAGTGGGGGCATTAGGAGGAGGTCTAAGAGTAGAGTGTATCATAGGAGCTGAGATAGGAAAGAGACCCAGGAATCAGGGAGGAGCAGGGTCCATTGCAACAGAGAAATCTAGGCTCAACAGAAGGGAGGTTGTTGGATTTAGTGGTGGGGAAAGCCGGTGTTCTGCAAGAAGTTCCGAGAAATTCTGAATAGTGATAGGACAGAATTCATTTGGCTTGGTGATAAGATGCGAGTTTGGACAAGGAAAGAGATTGCAAACAGGGGTGAATATTTCAAAGTGAGAGATCATAAATGGGAAAAGAGAGGCTATTGCAACTTGAAAGAGCCCCAATGTCAAGCACACATCTTTCTCTCTTTCCCGCCCTCTTTCTCCTGTCTGTCTTCCTTTCTCTCTCTTCCTTTTCTCCACTTTCTTTCCTGATTTTCTCCTAACTGATGGTCAGAAGAATCTGATTAGTCTGATAGACAGCAAGCGTACACCAGTGGAAAGGGAGAGACTGAAGAGAAAGAGGGGATAGTGAATGGATGGGGCTCTTGAGGGGTTGTACACTTGAAATGAATATAATGTTAAATGTCGATTATACCGAATTTAAAAACAAGGAGAGGAAGCAGGAAGAAAAAAATTTAGAGATAAGCTGTCTCAACGCCAGTAAGTGACAGCCTTTGGAATAGCACCCTCTTCTATATGTTATCACCATTCAGTGCGCTTTTCTCTATCATGTACGGAGTCTCTGACTACAAAGCTTGGCAGTTGTCACTTCTATTGATGACAAGCAGCACTCCCTACCGGTAAATCATTGGAACTCCGCCCTTCGTACCACAGAGCAGTTGTTCTCTGGCACAAAGGAATGTGTTGTCTCTAGAGGATGGAATTGGTACATTGCAAACATCATTCTCAGTAGGTTGAGAGAATGCCCGGGGTCCACTCAGCAGAGAGGTAGGGGGTGCGTTTTCTGTGGGTAGAGTAGAACCACGGAGAACACACACACACACACACACACACACACACACACACACACACACACTATTGGAATCTCCATTTTTACACACACAAGATAACTTTTCCTTTCCTCACTCACCCCTCACAGACCAGAATCCACCAAAGACGAGAAAAACTTAGTCCCTGAAAGCGCCCAGAAACAGCATCAATTTGGGAATCAGAATGATCCTATTTTTGTTTCCACTCCCTCTTTATAGTTTGAACTTTCCTTTTGATATTTTGTAAATATTCATCATCTCAGAGCCTTTTCAATTGCAATGGCTTTTAGTCAAAACTGCGCAAAATGTGCCATTTGAATAATAAAAACCTCATTAAAGCCAGGGGAACGGACTTCTTTTCCTTTTGTACAAGCCAATTAAGTGTCTTTATAATTAAAAAAAAAAAAGTCTAGCACTTTATAGTTTCATATTCCATAAGCCTGTTTTTAATTAATGGAGGTGACAAGTTTTAGGTACAGGGTACGTGTTTTCCCTCTGGTGTTATGCAATTATCGTTAATGAAGGGTATTACAATTTGGTGCAACAGGAAAGAGTTTCCCAGGTCCTCTGTGGGTTCTTGCCTCCAGGCTGAAGTCTTGGGGAAGCAAGTTTCCTTGCTTGATACAGTTTGCATTTCCTTGAGACAATGTGCAGGCAAGTATAAAGGTAACTGCAGGAGGTGTTGTTA